>NW_027152476.1:0-129204 GCF_040937935.1 Hyperolius riggenbachi | reverse complement strand
ATAGATTAGAATCGAGAGCCAACGGTAAGTTTTCTATGTTAAACCATTACACCATTGAAAAACTGGTTACGTTTGCAATCGAAAGAAAAATGACTATAGTTGAAGAGGTAATGGCCCCTAAACTATGTTCTGGGATGAAAGTTACAGCTTCAGTGAAATCCGTTAGCAAATCGGAGTGATAGATTAGAATCGAGAGGCAACGGTAAGTTTTCTATGTTAAACCATTACACCATTGAAAAACTGGTTACGTTTGCAATCGAAAGAAAAATGACTATAGTTGAAGAGGTAATGGCCCCTAAACTATGTTCTGGGATGAAAGTTACAGCTTCAGTGAAATCCGTTTGCAAATCGGAGTGATAGATTAGAATCGAGAGCCAACGGTAAGTTTTCTATGTTAAACCATTACACCATTGAAAAACTGGTTACGTTTGCAATCGAAAGAAAAATGACTATAGTTGAAGAGGTAATGGCCCCTAAACTATGTTCTGGGATGAAAGTTACAGCTTCAGTGAAATCCGTTTGCAAATCGGAGTGATAGATTAGAATCGAGAGCCAACGGTAAGTTTTCTATGTTAAACCATTACACCATTGAAAAACTGGTTACGTTTGCAATCGAAAAATGACTATAGTTGAAGAGGTAATGGCCCCTAAACTATGTTCTGGGATGAAAGTTACAGCTTCAGTGAAATCCGTTTGCAAATCGGAGTGATAGATCAGAATCGAGAGCCAACGGTAAGTTTTCTATGTTAAACCATTACACCATTGAAAAACTGGTTACGTTTGCAATCGAAAGAAAAATGACTATAGTTGAAGAGGTAATGGCCCCTAAACTATGTTCTGGGATGAAAGTTACAGCTTCAGTGAAATCCGTTTGCAAATCGGAGTGATAGATCAGAATCGAGAGCCAACGGTAAGTTTTCTATGTTAAACCATTACACCATTGAAAAACTGGTTACGTTTGCAATCGAAAGAAAAATGACTATAGTTGAAGAGGTAATGGCCCCTAAACTATGTTCTGGGATGAAAGTTACAGCTTCAGTGAAATCCGTTTGCAAATCGGAGTGATAGATTAGAATCGAGAGCCAACGGTAAGTTTTCTATGTTAAACCATTACACCATTGAAAAACTGGTTACGTTTGCAATCGAAAGAAAAATGACTATAGTTGAAGAGGTAATGGCCCCTAAACTATGTTCTGGGATGAAAGTTACAGCTTCAGTGAAATCCGTTTGCAAATCGGAGTGATAGATTAGAATCGAGAGCCAACGGTAAGTTTTCTATGTTAAACCATTACACCATTGAAAAACTGGTTACGTTTGCAATCGAAAGAAAAATGACTATAGTTGAAGAGGTAATGGCCCCTAAACTATGTTCTGGGATGAAAGTTACAGCTTCAGTGAAATCCGTTTGCAAATCGGAGTGATAGATTAGAATCGAGAGCCAACGGTAAGTTTTCTATGTTAAACCATTACACCATTGAAAAACTGGTTACGTTTGCAATCGAAAGAAAAATGACTATAGTTGAAGAGGTAATGGCCCCTAAACTATGTTCTGGGATGAAAGTTACAGCTTCAGTGAAATCCGTTTGCAAATCGGAGTGATAGATTAGAATCGAGAGCCAACGGTAAGTTTTCTATGTTAAACCATTACACCATTGAAAAACTGGTTACGTTTGCAATCGAAAGAAAATGACTATAGTTGAAGAGGTAATGGCCCCTAAACTATGTTCTGGGATGAAAGTTACAGCTTCAGTGAAATCCGTTTGCAAATCGGAGTGATAGATTAGAATCGAGAGGCCAACGGTAAGTTTTCTATGTTAAACCATTACACCATTGAAAAACTGGTTACGTTTGCAATCGAAAGAAAAATGACTATAGTTGAAGAGGTAATGGCCCCTAAACTATGTTCTGGGATGAAAGTTACAGCTTCAGTGAAATCCGTTTGCAAATCGGAGTGATAGATTAGAATCGAGAGGCAACGGTAAGTTTTCTATGTTAAACCATTACACCATTGAAAAACTGGTTACGTTTGCAATCGAAAGAAAAATGACTATAGTTGAAGAGGAAATGGCCCCTAAACTATGTTCTGGGATGAAAGTTACAGCTTCAGTGAAATCCGTTTGCAAATCGGAGTGATAGATTAGAATCGAGAGGCAACGGTAAGTTTTCTATGTTAAACCATTACACCATTGAAAAACTGGTTACGTTTGCAATCGAAAGAAAAATGACTATAGTTGAAGAGGTAATGGCCCCTAAACTATGTTCTGGGATGAAAGTTACAGCTTCAGTGAAATCCGTTTGCAAATCGGAGTGATAGATTAGAATCGAGAGCCAACGGTAAGTTTTCTATGTTAAACCATTACACCATTGAAAAACTGGTTACGTTTGCAATCGAAAGAAAAATGACTATAGTTGAAGAGGTAATGGCCCCTAAACTATGTTCTGGGATGAAAGTTACAGCTTCAGTGAAATCCGTTTGCAAATCGGAGTGATAGATTAGAATCGAGAGCCAACGGTAAGTTTTCTATGTTAAACCATTACACCATTGAAAAACTGGTTACGTTTGCAATCGAAAGAAAAATGACTATAGTTGAAGAGGTAATGGCCCCTAAACTATGTTCTGGGATGAAAGTTACAGCTTCAGTGAAATCCGTTTGCAAATCGGAGTGATAGATTAGAATCGAGAGCCAACGGTAAGTTTTCTATGTTAAACCATTACACCATTGAAAAACTGGTTACTTTTGCAATCGAAAGAAAAATGACTATAGTTGAAGAGGTAATGGCCCCTAAACTATGTTCTGGGATGAAAGTTACAGCTTCAGTGAAATCCGTTTGCAAATCGGAGTGATAGATTAGAATCGAGAGCCAACGGTAAGTTTTCTATGTTAAACCATTACACCATTGAAAAACTGGTTACGTTTGCAATCGAAAGAAAAATGACTATAGTTGAAGAGGTAATGGCCCCTAAACTATGTTCTGGGATGAAAGTTACAGCTTCAGTGAAATCCGTTTGCAAATCGGAGTGATAGATTAGAATCGAGAGCCAACGGTAAGTTTTCTATGTTAAACCATTACACCATTGAAAAACTGGTTACGTTTGCAATCGAAAGAAAAATGACTATAGTTGAAGAGGTAATGGCCCCTAAACTATGTTCTGGGATGAAAGTTACAGCTTCAGTGAAATCCGTTTGCAAATCGGAGTGATAGATTAGAATCGAGAGCCAACGGTAAGTTTTCTATGTTAAACCATTACACCATTGAAAAACTGGTTACGTTTGCAATCGAAAGAAAAATGACTATAGTTGAAGAGGTAATGGCCCCTAAACTATGTTCTGGGATGAAAGTTACAGCTTCAGTGAAATCCGTTTGCAAATCGGAGTGATAGATTAGAATCGAGAGCCAACGGTAAGTTTTCTATGTTAAACCATTACACCATTGAAAAACTGGTTACGTTTGCAATCGAAAGAAAAATGACTATAGTTGAAGAGGTAATGGCCCCTAAACTATGTTCTGGGATGAAAGTTACAGCTTCAGTGAAATCCGTTTGCAAATCGGAGTGATAGATTAGAATCGAGAGCCAACGGTAAGTTTTCTATGTTAAACCATTACACCATTGAAAAACTGGTTACGTTTGCAATCGAAAGAAAAATGACTATAGTTGAAGAGGTAATGGCCCCTAAACTATGTTCTGGGATGAAAGTTACAGCTTCAGTGAAATCCGTTTGCAAATCGGAGTGATAGATTAGAATCGAGAGCCAACGGTAAGTTTTCTATGTTAAACCATTACACCATTGAAAAACTGGTTACGTTTGCAATCGAAAGAAAAATGACTATAGTTGAAGAGGTAATGGCCCCTAAACTATGTTCTGGGATGAAAGTTACAGCTTCAGTGAAATCCGTTTGCAAATCGGAGTGATAGATTAGAATCGAGAGCCAACGGTAAGTTTTCTATGTTAAACCATTACACCATTGAAAAACTGGTTACGTTTGCAATCGAAAGAAAAATGACTATAGTTGAAGAGGTAATGGCCCCTAAACTATGTTCTGGGATGAAAGTTACAGCTTCAGTGAAATCCGTTTGCAAATCGGAGTGATAGATTAGAATCGAGAGCCAACGGTAAGTTTTCTATGTTAAACCATTACACCATTGAAAAACTGGTTACGTTTGCAATCGAAAGAAAAATGACTATAGTTGAAGAGGTAATGGCCCCTAAACTATGTTCTGGGATGAAAGTTACAGCTTCAGTGAAATCCGTTTGCAAATCGGAGTGATAGATTAGAATCGAGAGCCAACGGTAAGTTTTCTATGTTAAACCATTACACCATTGAAAAACTGGTTACGTTTGCAATCGAAAGAAAAATGACTATAGTTGAAGAGGTAATGGCCCCTAAACTATGTTCTGGGATGAAAGTTACAGCTTCAGTGAAATCCGTTTGCAAATCGGAGTGATAGATTAGAATCGAGAGCCAACGGTAAGTTTTCTATGTTAAACCATTACACCATTGAAAAACTGGTTACGTTTGCAATCGAAAGAAAAATGACTATAGTTGAAGAGGTAATGGCCCCTAAACTATGTTCTGGGATGAAAGTTACAGCTTCAGTGAAATCCGTTTGCAAATCGGAGTGATAGATTAGAATCGAGAGCCAACGGTAAGTTTTCTATGTTAAACCATTACACCATTGAAAAACTGGTTACGTTTGCAATCGAAAGAAAAATGACTATAGTTGAAGAGGTAATGGCCCCTAAACTATGTTCTGGGATGAAAGTTACAGCTTCAGTGAAATCCGTTTGCAAATCGGAGTGATAGATTAGAATCGAGAGCCAACGGTAAGTTTTCTATGTTAAACCATTACACCATTGAAAAACTGGTTACGTTTGCAATCGAAAGAAAAATGACTATAGTTGAAGAGGTAATGGCCCCTAAACTATGTTCTGGGATGAAAGTTACAGCTTCAGTGAAATCCGTTTGCAAATCGGAGTGATAGATTAGAATCGAGAGCCAACGGTAAGTTTTCTATGTTAAACCATTACACCATTGAAAAACTGGTTACGTTTGCAATCGAAAGAAAAATGACTATAGTTGAAGAGGTAATGGCCCCTAAACTATGTTCTGGGATGAAAGTTACAGCTTCAGTGAAATCCGTTTGCAAATCGGAGTGATAGATTAGAATCGAGAGCCAACGGTAAGTTTTCTATGTTAAACCATTACACCATTGAAAAACTGGTTACGTTTGCAATCGAAAGAAAAATGACTATAGTTGAAGAGGTAATGGCCCCTAAACTATGTTCTGGGATGAAAGTTACAGCTTCAGTGAAATCCGTTTGCAAATCGGAGTGATAGATTAGAATCGAGAGCCAACGGTAAGTTTTCTATGTTAAACCATTACACCATTGAAAAACTGGTTACGTTTGCAATCGAAAGAAAAATGACTATAGTTGAAGAGGTAATGGCCCCTAAACTATGTTCTGGGATGAAAGTTACAGCTTCAGTGAAATCCGTTAGCAAATCGGAGTGATAGATTAGAATCGAGAGGCAACGGTAAGTTTTCTATGTTAAACCATTACACCATTGAAAAACTGGTTACGTTTGCAATCGAAAGAAAAATGACTATAGTTGAAGAGGTAATGGCCCCTAAACTATGTTCTGGGATGAAAGTTACAGCTTCAGTGAAATCCGTTAGCAAATCGGAGTGATAGATTAGAATCGAGAGGCAACGGTAAGTTTTCTATGTTAAACCATTACACCATTGAAAAACTGGTTACGTTTGCAATCGAAAGAAAAATGACTATAGTTGAAGAGGTAATGGCCCCTAAACTATGTTCTGGGATGAAATTTACAGCTTCAGTGAAATCCGTTTGCAAATCGGAGTGATAGATTAGAATCGAGAGCCAACGGTAAGTTTTCTATGTTAAACCATTACACCATTGAAAAACTGGTTACGTTTGCAATCGAAAGAAAAATGACTATAGTTGAAGAGGTAATGGCCCCTAAACTATGTTCTGGGATGAAAGTTACAGCTTCAGTGAAATCCGTTTGCAAATCGGAGTGATAGATTAGAATCGAGAGCCAACGGTAAGTTTTCTATGTTAAACCATTACACCATTGAAAAACTGGTTACGTTTGCAATCGAAAGAAAAATGACTATAGTTGAAGAGGTAATGGCCCCTAAACTATGTTCTGGGATGAAAGTTACAGCTTCAGTGAAATCCGTTTGCAAATCGGAGTGATAGATTAGAATCGAGAGCCAACGGTAAGTTTTCTATGTTAAACCATTACACCATTGAAAAACTGGTTACGTTTGCAATCGAAAGAAAAATGACTATAGTTGAAGAGGTAATGGCCCCTAAACTATGTTCTGGGATGAAAGTTACAGCTTCAGTGAAATCCGTTTGCAAATCGGAGTGATAGATTAGAATCGAGAGCCAACGGTAAGTTTTCTATTGTTAAACCATTACACCATTGAAAAACTGGTTACGTTTGCAATCGAAAGAAAAATGACTATAGTTGAAGAGGTAATGGCCCCTAAACTATGTTCTGGGATGAAAGTTACAGCTTCAGTGAAATCCGTTTGCAAATCGGAGTGATAGATTAGAATCGAGAGCCAACGGTAAGTTTTCTATGTTAAACCATTACACCATTGAAAAACTGGTTACGTTTGCAATCGAAAGAAAAATGACTATAGTTGAAGAGGTAATGGCCCCTAAACTATGTTCTGGGATGAAAGTTACAGCTTCAGTGAAATCCGTTTGCAAATCGGAGTGATAGATTAGAATCGAGAGCCAACGGTAAGCTTTCTATGTTAAACCATTACACCATTGAAAAACTGGTTACGTTTGCAATCGAAAGAAAAATGACTATAGTTGAAGAGGTAATGGCCCCTAAACTATGTTCTGGGATGAAAGTTACAGCTTCAGTGAAATCCGTTTGCAAATCGGAGTGATAGATTAGAATCGCGAGCCAACGGTAAGTTTTCTATGTTAAACCATTACACCATTGAAAAACTGGTTACGTTTGCAATCGAAAGAAAAATGACTATAGTTGAAGAGGTAATGGCCCCTAAACTATGTTCTGGGATGAAAGTTACAGCTTCAGTGAAATCCGTTTGCAAATCGGAGTGATAGATTAGAATCGAGAGCCAACGGTAAGTTTTCTATGTTAAACCATTACACCATTGAAAAACTGGTTACGTTTGCAATCGAAAGAAAAATGACTATAGTTGAAGAGGTAATGGCCCCTAAACTATGTTCTGGGATGAAAGTTACAGCTTCAGTGAAATCCGTTTGCAAATCGGAGTGATAGATTAGAATCGAGAGCCAACGGTAAGTTTTCTATGTTAAACCATTACACCATTGAAAAACTGGTTACGTTTGCAATCGAAAGAAAAATGACTATAGTTGAAGAGGTAATGGCCCCTAAACTATGTTCTGGGATGAAAGTTACAGCTTCAGTGAAATCCGTTTGCAAATCGGAGTGATAGATTAGAATCGAGAGCCAACGGTAAGTTTTCTATGTTAAACCATTACACCATTGAAAAACTGGTTACGTTTGCAATCGAAAGAAAAATGACTATAGTTGAAGAGGTAATGGCCCCTAAACTATGTTCTGGGATGAAAGTTACAGCTTCAGTGAAATCCGTTTGCAAATCGGAGTGATAGATTAGAATCGAGAGGCAACGGTAAGTTTTCTATGTTAAACCATTACACCATTGAAAAACTGGTTACGTTTGCAATCGAAAGAAAAATGACTATAGTTGAAGAGGTAATGGCCCCTAAACTATGTTCTGGGATGAAAGTTACAGCTTCAGTGAAATCCGTTTGCAAATCGGAGTGATAGATTAGAATCGAGAGGCAACGGTAAGTTTTCTATGTTAAACCATTACACCATTGAAAAACTGGTTACGTTTGCAATCGAAAGAAAAATGACTATAGTTGAAGAGGTAATGGCCCCTAAACTATGTTCTGGGATGAAAGTTACAGCTTCAGTGAAATCCGTTTGCAAATCGGAGTGATAGATTAGAATCGAGAGGCAACGGTAAGTTTTCTATGTTAAACCATTACACCATTGAAAAACTGGTTACGTTTGCAATCGAAAGAAAAATGACTATAGTTGAAGAGGTAATGGCCCCTAAACTATGTTCTGGGATGAAAGTTACAGCTTCAGTGAAATCCGTTTGCAAATCGGAGTGATAGATTAGAATCGAGAGCCAACGGTAAGTTTTCTATGTTAAACCAATTTCTTTATTTTTTATTGAAGTTTGAAATATAACAGAGAATAGACATGCTATGTGTACATCATATACAAATAAAAGTAAAGGTAAACATTAAGGCAATCGGTACAATCAATATAGTCCGTGTACTGTATGTATTCAAACAAAACAGAGAAATAGATATTTGAGTCAACAGAGCAGTATTAGGGAGGTCTTGGAATCATAGAAGACTCAAATAAGGAACAAATAAACATTAAAATACATATTAAAAATTGTTGCAGTATCATAACATAGTAATGTAATCATATTCAGAAGCAGTGAAGATGAAGTGTCCTATTATCGCCTATTGTATTTGTATTACAAAACAGTGATCTAATAGTCTATTCAACTAGAAGGGTTGGGTTAGTGTTGGGCGTCAAAAACTGAAGTTTGACAGTACCTGAATATGGTAGATAATTATTATATGCAGATGTTCTGAGAAGGTCAGTGAGATCTATATTACTAATCTTACATCTTCATGAATCCTTTCTAATGTAGACAAGGTATCTTATAGCTGATCTAAATTTATTCAGGTATAACAGAAGGTCTTATTAAATGGGAACTGATTGGGATAAGACGAGTAGGTTGTTGCTGTTAAATTCCTCCTGGGCTGTCCATATGTCTGTAGAAGTTAGGGAGTCCTCTCAACCTGGGAAATGGGGGATTGAAACCACCCTACAGAGATCCCAGGGAGTGGATCTCCTGTTGTGTATGGACTTGCCGGGGAGTAATCTCCTATCCATCAGTCTATCTATACCTGTAAAGGCAGATTCTGTATCTGCTGATGTATAACTTCAATCTCAGTCTAGAGGTTGGATTAATGTCTGAGTTATATTTGGAGTTAACTAAGTTAACTAAACTAAACTACATTAAGCAACAACAAGAACAAGTTGTCCCAATGATGTCCCATAGATGTTCTTGAATACTTCTATTACAGAACTGTCAGATTTATCACCGACTGGAGCCGAGCCTACTAGGTCAGAGCATTCACCAGGTTACTTTCCATGATGTGAGAGAGAGCACAACAAACATATAAACCTACTTATTTATATATATATATATATATAGAGCCCAGAGTTTCAAAAGTCGAGAAGTTTGGATTTTGTAAATAGAGTAGGCCAGAGATCCGCTTTATCCAAGAAAGTCCTTAAGCATCCGGATCTAATTGCCCATGCCTTTTCTGCAAGCATGTTGGATTCTATTATTCTGATAATTTCGCCCAGTGAAGGAATTGTTGTAGTTTTCCAATTTAAAGCTAATTGGTTTCTAGTAACTATAAAAATTTGGTTGTATATGAGTCTTTCTTGGGGCGGCAGATCTCTGATACCCAAGTGAAGCAGGGCCATACCAGGTGGTATGGGACGGATTGATGTGGGGAGTTTCCCTAGGAAAGCTTCAATATCCTTCCTCAGGTCTTTTAGTTTTGGGCAGTCCCATAAGATGTGGCCTATAGTACCCGTCAAGTTGCAATTTCTCCAGCATAGAGGAGACGTTTTGGAATCGAATTTAGAAATTCTTTCTGGTGTGTAGTACCATTGCCAAATGGTTTTCAATAAGCTTTCATGGTGTTTTATACAATGGGAAAATTTCCTCACTGATCTCAGAGTTAGTTCCCACTCTTCAGGGCTAATTTCAATCTCTAAGTATTTCTGCCAGCTTTCTAATTGCCACCTAGGAGCAGTATCTTTCATCGCTAATAGTGATTTGTAGAAAATTGATGTACCTTTAATTTTGCTGCTTTCAGGCCTAATTATTTTATTGATTTGGGGGGTTAAAGAAATTGGGGTATAAGGGTGATAATGAAAAAATTTACTGATTTTGGAATATAATGGTTTATCTGACTGTGAAATACCATATGTAGATATGAGTTGTTCTAGCGATTTTATCTCAGTGTCCTCCAACAGGTCCTCTATAGATTCTATGCCACACTGAACCCAGTTTTCTAGGTCTATATTTTTGACAACAGCATATAAGGTTCTTAGTGGGGAGTCTGATTCTATAGCTAAGACGTCTTCTTTACTCAAGTTGGATACTTCCCTCCACAACCTTATAGTGTTAGCAGTTATTGGATTTTGTATACACTGTCTAGTCTTCCAGGTCAATCTGGCTTTAAGAAACAGTTTGAAGGATTTGTATGGAAGCTGATCCTCCTCTATAGAAACCCATTGTTTTGAGTAGTCCTCTAACCATGCTGACCTAGACTGGTCTAATACAGTAGCTTTATAGTATGACTCTAGGTTAGGGACTCCAAGTCCCAAATTTGAGGTGTGTGTAGTAAGGACTCTGTTGGAGAACCTGGATTTTTTGTGTGCTAGGATGAAGCCATTGAGGGATTTTTGAAGTGTAATAAAAAAGGATTGTGGGATTTTTATGGGTAAGTTCCTGAACAGGTATAGGAGCTGAGGAAGAATCATCATTTTGAAAGATGCTGCCCTACCCATCCAGGAGTATTCTATTTTGGCTAGAGCATCTAATTTTTCTTTGAGTTTTTTCAACCATGGGTGATAATTTTCTTTGTATAAAGTGGATAATGTAGGGGTGAGGTATATTCCTAGGTATTTTATGGACTTTTCGCTCCATATGAAACTGCAGTTTTCCTTTATGGAATTTTTAATATTTTGGGAGATGTTGCACGGAAGAATAATAGTTTTGTTTTGGTTAAGCTTGTAATAAGAGATACGGGAGAATTTGTCTAGTTCAGATTGAGCATTTGGCAAGGAAACTAAGGGTTTTTGTATTAGTAATATAATGTCATCGGCGTATAAGCCTAATTTGTAGATGGATTTTTCAACTTTAATACCATGAATATGCGGATTGTCTCTGATATTTTGGGCCAGAGGTTCCAGTGTCAGGTTAAAAATTAGGGGGGAGAGCGGGCAGCCTTGACGGGTACCATTTTGGATGTTAAAAGCATAGGACAACGAACCTGAGGATAAGACCTTAGCAGAAGGGTTAGTATAAAGAGCCATAATTGCTCTGTGTAAGAAACCTGGGATACCGAATTTGGTGAGCACTCTGGACAAGTACAACCAATTGACTCTGTCGAACGCCTTCTCCGCGTCCAAGGAGACTAGGAGGGTAGGCGTCCGACAGAGCCCTACTTTATGTATTAAATCAAGGACCTTTCTAGTGCCATCGCATGTTGACCTGCCTCGTGTGAAACCTACCTGGTCAGGGTGAATGAGTTGGGGAATTAAGGGGGCTAATCTGTTTGCTATGATTCGGGCGTATATTTTAATGTCTGTATTTAGTAGGGAAATGGGTCTGTAACTGCTGGGATCTAATGGGTTTTTATCTTCTTTGGGAATAGTAGTGATAAGGGCTGATAGGGATTCTTTAGGGAAATTACCTTTGCTAGCTGCTTCGTTAAACATATTGGTGAGAGGGCCTGCAAGTATGGATATAAATTTTTTAAAATATTCGTTAATAAAGCCATCCGGGCCAGGGGACTTATCGCTTTTAAGAGAATTGATGGCAGATATTACTTCTTGCTGATAGAAGGGGACGGCTAAGGAATTTTGTTCAAAGTCAGAGAGGCTGGGTAAGTTAACTGATTCTAAATATTGGTCTATGTCTTGGATATTTGGGGTGATGGTGTTGGGATCATTCTCAAGGTTGTAAAGGCCTTCATAGTAGTTAGCCAGGGCATCCACGATGTCTTTGGGGTGATGAACTTCTATATTATTTTTTGGATGAGTGATTTTAGTTATTCTTGTATAGATTCTTTTCCCTTTTATTTTACGGGCCATGGCCTTCCCTGCTCTATCCCTGTCATAATACCACTTCTCTTTAAGCATCGTCTGCCATCTATCGTATTGATAGTACATGGTGTCAGCTAGCTCTTGTCTTGTTTCTTCTAATACTGGGATGAGTTCTGTTTTGTGTTTGTTATAGATTTCTTTTTCTAGGCTTTTGATTTTATCTAAAAGGGAGTTGGTTTTTTCTTTAATTTTTTTGTTGTGTATGGCGCTTTGTTTGATGAAGGTACCTCTAATGAATGCTTTGTGTGCGTTCCAAACAGTTAGCTTTGATATCTCTTTAGTATCATTGATCTCAAAATACTCAATCAGGTCCTTTTTAATTGTAGGGGAGTATTTCTCTGAGTTTAAAATAAATTTGTTCATCCTCCAAATGAATTGTTGTGGGTTCGTATTCTGAAGTGAGATCTTAAGTAAAACTGGGGTATGATCAGACCATATCCTGGGGCCAAATTCAATATTGGAAACTAAAGGGAGTGAAAATTTGTCTGTTAAGCAGTGATCTATACGGGTAAATGATTTAAAAATTGGGGAATAGAAAGTGAATTGTTTCTCTTTTGGATGTAAGCACCTCCATGAATCAAATAGTTCATGTTTTATCAAAGTCTGTTGTAAAATGGAATGGGCTCTTCTGGTTTTTGAGGAACAATCCATTTGGGGATCCATTATAGAGTTTAAATCACCCACAATAAAAAGGTTGCCCTTTGAGATTTTAGTTATTTTGTTTAGTTTTTTATTGAGGAATGTTGTCTGGTGAGAGTTGGGGACGTATAAGTTGGCAAAGGTGTAATCTTTTGAATTGATAGAACCAGAGATCACTACCATCCTCCCATCATCACTAGAGAAAGAGTCTTTAATCACCAAACCCAGTGAGTCATTGACAGCTATCAATACTCCAGCTTTTTTCTTGTCACTCTTCAGTGTAGAGTGGAATATTGTTGAGAATTGGTGTAATTTAAGTTTAGCTGCGGCAACTTTATTTAAATGTGTTTCCTGGACACAGACAATATCAACCTTTTGCTCTTTGATCAGCTTCTGTAGAAGATATCGTTTTCTACAGGAGTTGAGCCCCCTCACATTCATGGAAAGAATCTTACAATCATGTGACATTATCTATTGAGTGAATGCAGTACTTACTGATTAGTATATAATGTTGACCGTTCGTAGGCCGGCTCCAGACCATAATCCTGTAAATAAAATCATCTGTATTTAGAAGGGAAAAAAAGGTTAGTCGGGACAACAGCAACAACATCAATGTTACAAACCTTAACAATAACAATATTGAACCTGAGAAAGGAGAGAAGAGAGGAGACTCAGGGAGAGGCATCCGGTTCTACCTTCCCTGGTGTCTCCTTAAGGTGAAGTAGAGGAAGAGATGAGAATGGAGAGAAAGTATGAAGGAGAAAGGAGAAGAAGAGAGCAAATCAGTGATAAACACTAAACTTCAAGAGAGTTCTGATAACACCTAAGGTTGTGTTCAAACCTAAGGGCAGTGTCCACCAATGTGGACCTTCAGGAGACTTTCCACCTAAGGAAACAGTTCCAAGGGAGAAAGGCAAAGGTGAGGGAAAGTTTGTGGCATATCACCCAGCAGTTCAGGTACCCCCTGAAGCCCCTTCTGCTTTGTCCTTGTCAGGGGTTTCTGGAATGGAGGTTTCCATAGGGGATGGAATGGGCATAAGTGGTTTAGGCAGAAGTGGAGGTCGATAGGGTCTGTCTTTGTTCCAATCTCTGGGAGCCAGCATAGGTATGCCCCATTTGGATAGAAGATTGAGGCCCTCCTGTGCACTCCGGGCCACGTAAGTTGTTCCACTGTCTCTGATGATTAGTTTCGGCGGAAAGCCCCAGGAGTACTCAATCTTCTTGTAGCGAAGAGTAGCTGTAACCTGGGAAAATGTGCGTCTTGATTGGAGAGTAGCTCGCGACAGGTCTTGATAAAGTGTCAGGTCACTATATGGATCCGGCAATTTCTTCCCTCCTCTGACCGCACCAAACAGCATTTCTTTGACATGGAAGAAATGGATGCGAGTTATCACATCCCTAGGGAGATGTTTTGGGATGTGGGTTGGTTTGGGGAGCCTATGAGCTCTGTCCACTGTGAGCTCACTTTGCGTTAAAGTAGGAAAGGTTGTCTTCAGTATCTTCATCACATAGTCTTTAAGGTCGTCATTATGAATTGTCTCCGGGACCCCTCTTATCTTGAGGTTATTCCTCCGATTTCTGTCCTCCCCATCTGCTAACTTTTCTTTTATCTCTATATTTTCCTTCATGAGTTCCTTGTGAGCATCCACCAAGGTATTATGGGCCTCAGACATCTCTACGATTCTGTTTTCGAGTCTAGTGAGCCTCTCATCTGTCTGCTGAGTGTAATTAGTCAGGTGGATCACCAGAGCATGCATGTCTCCTCTCATCTCTGACATAGTGTTGTTCATGATGGCACTAAACGAGACCATAAACTCTTTGAAAAAGATCTGTGTCACTGGTTGATCAGTGGCTGTAAATGACATCAGGGGATCTTTTACAACATTTGTTTGGGATGGATGGATGGGTGGATGTGTAAGATGATCTGCTAGATGAGGGGAGGATTGTGGAGGGTATGTACCTTGTGGACCAGATGTGGGGTTTCTAAATGGTACAGAAGAGGATGTTTTTGGAGTCCCAGATGCGGAAACAGATGAGGAGTGTCTTGCGGATACGGAATCCGTAACGGAATACGGAATCCGTTCTTTCCGGGGGCTCCGATCACGAAAATCCGTGCCGGCGGCGGTATTACCTTCGTCTTCTTCTCCGCTGTCTTCCTCATGATGGTATACCTTGTCCTTCCTGTGGTAAGGTGTCTGAAGCTGGCTGAAGCGATTCCTTTGGCTCAGCGGTGGTGGGGTGTTGTATTCAGCCTCATGTCTGGGGCTAGGCCTGTGCTGGCGGCGGCCATCTTGCTCCTCTGTGGGAAAGAAGCTGGAGAGCTTCCGAGGTATGGTGCTTCTAGATTTCTGCTTGTTTCTGGCAGTCTGCCACTCCGGAGTGTCCTCTGAGTGTTCCCCCATCATATAGGCTGGAAATTGGGGCTTTCAGGGTGCTCTGTGTCGCTTTCTAGGGTGAAATCAGCAGGAGCTGCTGGATCAGGCTTCCATTCAGCTCTGCTGCGTAGCCACGCCCCCCGTTTTCTATGTTAAACCATTACACCATTGAAAAACTGGTTACGTTTGCAATCGAAAGAAAAATGACTATAGTTGAAGAGGTAATGGCCCCTAAACTATGTTCTGGGATGAAAGTTACAGCTTCAGTGAAATCCGTTTGCAAATCGGAGTGATAGATTAGAATCGAGAGCCAACGGTAAGTTTTCTATGTTAAACCATTACACCATTGAAAAACTGGTTACGTTTGCAATCGAAAGAAAAATGACTATAGTTGAAGAGGTAATGGCCCCTAAACTATGTTCTGGGATGAAAGTTACAGCTTCAGTGAAATCCGTTTGCAAATCGGAGTGATAGATTAGAATCGAGAGCCAACGGTAAGTTTTCTATGTTAAACCATTACACCATTGAAAAACTGGTTACGTTTGCAATCGAAAGAAAAATGACTATAGTTGAAGAGGTAATGGCCCCTAAACTATGTTCTGGGATGAAAGTTACAGCTTCAGTGAAATCCGTTTGCAAATCGGAGTGATAGATTAGAATCGAGAGCCAACGGTAAGTTTTCTATGTTAAACCATTACACCATTGAAAAACTGGTTACTTTTGCAATCGAAAGAAAAATGACTATAGTTGAAGAGGTAATGGCCCCTAAACTATGTTCTGGGATGAAAGTTACAGCTTCAGTGAAATCCGTTTGCAAATCGGAGTGATAGATTAGAATCGAGAGCCAACGGTAAGTTTTCTATGTTAAACCATTACACCATTGAAAAACTGGTTACGTTTGCAATCGAAAGAAAAATGACTATAGTTGAAGAGGTAATGGCCCCTAAACTATGTTCTGGGATGAAAGTTACAGCTTCAGTGAAATCCGTTTGCAAATCGGAGTGATAGATTAGAATCGAGAGCCAACGGTAAGTTTTCTATGTTAAACCATTACACCATTGAAAAACTGGTTACGTTTGCAATCGAAAGAAAAATGACTATAGTTGAAGAGGTAATGGCCCCTAAACTATGTTCTGGGATGAAAGTTACAGCTTCAGTGAAATCCGTTTGCAAATCGGAGTGATAGATTAGAATCGAGAGCCAACGGTAAGTTTTCTATGTTAAACCATTACACCATTGAAAAACTGGTTACGTTTGCAATCGAAAGAAAAATGACTATAGTTGAAGAGGTAATGGCCCCTAAACTATGTTCTGGGATGAAAGTTACAGCTTCAGTGAAATCCGTTTGCAAATCGGAGTGATAGATTAGAATCGAGAGCCAACGGTAAGTTTTCTATGTTAAACCATTACACCATTGAAAAACTGGTTACGTTTGCAATCGAAAGAAAAATGACTATAGTTGAAGAGGTAATGGCCCCTAAACTATGTTCTGGGATGAAAGTTACAGCTTCAGTGAAATCCGTTTGCAAATCGGAGTGATAGATTAGAATCGAGAGCCAACGGTAAGTTTTCTATGTTAAACCATTACACCATTGAAAAACTGGTTACGTTTGCAATCGAAAGAAAAATGACTATAGTTGAAGAGGTAATGGCCCCTAAACTATGTTCTGGGATGAAAGTTACAGCTTCAGTGAAATCCGTTTGCAAATCGGAGTGATAGATTAGAATCGAGAGCCAACGGTAAGTTTTCTATGTTAAACCATTACACCATTGAAAAACTGGTTACGTTTGCAATCGAAAGAAAAATGACTATAGTTGAAGAGGTAATGGCCCCTAAACTATGTTCTGGGATGAAAGTTACAGCTTCAGTGAAATCCGTTTGCAAATCGGAGTGATAGATTAGAATCGAGAGCCAACGGTAAGTTTTCTATGTTAAACCATTACACCATTGAAAAACTGGTTACGTTTGCAATCGAAAGAAAAATGACTATAGTTGAAGAGGTAATGGCCCCTAAACTATGTTCTGGGATGAAAGTTACAGCTTCAGTGAAATCCGTTTGCAAATCGGAGTGATAGATTAGAATCGAGAGCCAACGGTAAGTTTTCTATGTTAAACCATTACACCATTGAAAAACTGGTTACGTTTGCAATCGAAAGAAAAATGACTATAGTTGAAGAGGTAATGGCCCCTAAACTATGTTCTGGGATGAAAGTTACAGCTTCAGTGAAATCCGTTTGCAAATCGGAGTGATAGATTAGAATCGAGAGCCAACGGTAAGTTTTCTATGTTAAACCATTACACCATTGAAAAACTGGTTACGTTTGCAATCGAAAGAAAAATGACTATAGTTGAAGAGGTAATGGCCCCTAAACTATGTTCTGGGATGAAAGTTACAGCTTCAGTGAAATCCGTTTGCAAATCGGAGTGATAGATTAGAATCGAGAGCCAACGGTAAGTTTTCTATGTTAAACCATTACACCATTGAAAAACTGGTTACGTTTGCAATCGAAAGAAAAATGACTATAGTTGAAGAGGTAATGGCCCCTAAACTATGTTCTGGGATGAAAGTTACAGCTTCAGTGAAATCCGTTTGCAAATCGGAGTGATAGATTAGAATCGAGAGCCAACGGTAAGTTTTCTATGTTAAACCATTACACCATTGAAAAACTGGTTACGTTTGCAATCGAAAGAAAAATGACTATAGTTGAAGAGGTAATGGCCCCTAAACTATGTTCTGGGATGAAAGTTACAGCTTCAGTGAAATCCGTTTGCAAATCGGAGTGATAGATTAGAATCGAGAGCCAACGGTAAGTTTTCTATGTTAAACCATTACACCATTGAAAAACTGGTTACGTTTGCAATCGAAAGAAAAATGACTATAGTTGAAGAGGTAATGGCCACTAAACTATGTTCTGGGATGAAAGTTACAGCTTCAGTGAAATCCGTTTGCAAATCGGAGTGATAGATTAGAATCGAGAGCCAACGGTAAGTTTTCTATGTTAAACCATTACACCATTGAAAAACTGGTTACGTTTGCAATCGAAAGAAAAATGACTATAGTTGAAGAGGTAATGGCCCCTAAACTATGTTCTGGGATGAAAGTTACAGCTTCAGTGAAATCCGTTTGCAAATCGGAGTGATAGATTAGAATCGAGAGCCAACGGTAAGTTTTCTATGTTAAACCATTACACCATTGAAAAACTGGTTACGTTTGCAATCGAAAGAAAAATGACTATAGTTGAAGAGGTAATGGCCCCTAAACTATGTTCTGGGATGAAAGTTACAGCTTCAGTGAAATCCGTTAGCAAATCGGAGTGATAGATTAGAATCGAGAGGCAACGGTAAGTTTTCTATGTTAAACCATTACACCATTGAAAAACTGGTTACGTTTGCAATCGAAAGAAAAATGACTATAGTTGAAGAGGTAATGGCCCCTAAACTATGTTCTGGGATGAAAGTTACAGCTTCAGTGAAATCCGTTAGCAAATCGGAGTGATAGATTAGAATCGAGAGGCAACGGTAAGTTTTCTATGTTAAACCATTACACCATTGAAAAACTGGTTACGTTTGCAATCGAAAGAAAAATGACTATAGTTGAAGAGGTAATGGCCCCTAAACTATGTTCTGGGATGAAATTTACAGCTTCAGTGAAATCCGTTTGCAAATCGGAGTGATAGATTAGAATCGAGAGCCAACGGTAAGTTTTCTATGTTAAACCATTACACCATTGAAAAACTGGTTACGTTTGCAATCGAAAGAAAAATGACTATAGTTGAAGAGGTAATGGCCCCTAAACTATGTTCTGGGATGAAAGTTACAGCTTCAGTGAAATCTGTTTGCAAATCGGAGTGATAGATTAGAATCGAGAGCCAACGGTAAGTTTTCTATGTTAAACCATTACACCATTGAAAAACTGGTTACGTTTGCAATCGAAAGAAAAATGACTATAGTTGAAGAGGTAATGGCCCCTAAACTATGTTCTGGGATGAAAGTTACAGCTTCAGTGAAATCTGTTTGCAAATCGGAGTGATAGATTAGAATCGAGAGCCAACGGTAAGTTTTCTATGTTAAACCATTACACCATTGAAAAACTGGTTACGTTTGCAATCGAAAGAAAAATGACTATAGTTGAAGAGGTAATGGCCCCTAAACTATGTTCTGGGATGAAAGTTACAGCTTCAGTGAAATCCGTTTGCAAATCGGAGTGATAGATTAGAATCGAGAGCCAACGGTAAGTTTTCTATGTTAAACCATTACACCATTGAAAAACTGGTTACGTTTGCAATCGAAAGAAAAATGACTATAGTTGAAGAGGTAATGGCCCCTAAACTATGTTCTGGGATGAAAGTTACAGCTTCAGTGAAATCCGTTTGCAAATCGGAGTGATAGATTAGAATCGAGAGGCAACGGTAAGTTTTCTATGTTAAACCATTACACCATTGAAAAACTGGTTACGTTTGCAATCGAAAGAAAAATGACTATAGTTGAAGAGGTAATGGCCCCTAAACTATGTTCTGGGATGAAAGTTACAGCTTCAGTGAAATCCGTTAGCAAATCGGAGTGATAGATTAGAATCGAGAGGCAACGGTAAGTTTTCTATGTTAAACCATTACACCATTGAAAAACTGGTTACGTTTGCAATCGAAAGAAAAATGACTATAGTTGAAGAGGTAATGGCCCCTAAACTATGTTCTGGGATGAAAGTTACAGCTTCAGTGAAATCCGTTTGCAAATCGGAGTGATAGATTAGAATCGAGAGCCAACGGTAAGTTTTCTATGTTAAACCATTACACCATTGAAAAACTGGTTACGTTTGCAATCGAAAGAAAAATGACTATAGTTGAAGAGGTAATGGGCCCTAAACTATGTTCTGGGATGAAAGTTACAGCTTCAGTGAAATCCGTTTGCAAATCGGAGTGATAGATTAGAATCGAGAGCCAACGGTAAGTTTTCTATGTTAAACCATTACACCATTGAAAAACTGGTTACGTTTGCAATCGAAAGAAAAATGACTATAGTTGAAGAGGTAATGGCCCCTAAACTATGTTCTGGGATGAAAGTTACAGCTTCAGTGAAATCCGTTTGCAAATCGGAGTGATAGATTAGAATCGAGAGCCAACGGTAAGTTTTCTATGTTAAACCATTACACCATTGAAAAACTGGTTACGTTTGCAATCGAAAGAAAAATGACTATAGTTGAAGAGGTAATGGCCCCTAAACTATGTTCTGGGATGAAAGTTACAGCTTCAGTGAAATCCGTTTGCAAATCGGAGTGATAGATTAGAATCGAGAGCCAACGGTAAGTTTTCTATGTTAAACCATTACACCATTGAAAAACTGGTTACGTTTGCAATCGAAAGAAAAATGACTATAGTTGAAGAGGTAATGGCCCCTAAACTATGTTCTGGGATGAAAGTTACAGCTTCAGTGAAATCCGTTAGCAAATCGGAGTGATAGATTAGAATCGAGAGGCAACGGTAAGTTTTCTATGTTAAACCATTACACCATTGAAAAACTGGTTACGTTTGCAATCGAAAGAAAAATGACTATAGTTGAAGAGGTAATGGCCCCTAAACTATGTTCTGGGATGAAAGTTACAGCTTCAGTGAAATCCGTTTGCAAATCGGAGTGATAGATTAGAATCGAGAGCCAACGGTAAGTTTTCTATGTTAAACCATTACACCATTGAAAAACTGGTTACGTTTGCAATCGAAAGAAAAATGACTATAGTTGAAGAGGTAATGGCCCCTAAACTATGTTCTGGGATGAAAGTTACAGCTTCAGTGAAATCCGTTTGCAAATCGGAGTGATAGATTAGAATCGAGAGGCAACGGTAAGTTTTCTATGTTAAACCATTACACCATTGAAAAACTGGTTACGTTTGCAATCGAAAGAAAAATGACTATAGTTGAAGAGGTAATGGCCCCTAAACTATGTTCTGGGATGAAAGTTACAGCTTCAGTGAAATCCGTTTGCAAATCGGAGTGATAGATTAGAATCGAGAGGCAACGGTAAGTTTTCTATGTTAAACCATTACACCATTGAAAAACTGGTTACGTTTGCAATCGAAAGAAAAATGACTATAGTTGAAGAGGTAATGGCCCCTAAACTATGTTCTGGGATGAAAGTTACAGCTTCAGTGAAATCCGTTTGCAAATCGGAGTGATAGATTAGAATCGAGAGGCAACGGTAAGTTTTCTATGTTAAACCATTACACCATTGAAAAACTGGTTACGTTTGCAATCGAAAGAAAAATGACTATAGTTGAAGAGGTAATGGCCCCTAAACTATGTTCTGGGATGAAAGTTACAGCTTCAGTGAAATCCGTTTGCAAATCGGAGTGATAGATTAGAATCGAGAGCCAACGGTAAGTTTTCTATGTTAAACCATTACACCATTGAAAAACTGGTTACGTTTGCAATCGAAAGAAAAATGACTATAGTTGAAGAGGTAATGGCCCCTAAACTATGTTCTGGGATGAAAGTTACAGCTTCAGTGAAATCCGTTTGCAAATCGGAGTGATAGATTAGAATCGAGAGCCAACGGTAAGTTTTCTATGTTAAATCATTACACCATTGAAAAACTGGTTACGTTTGCAATCGAAAGAAAAATGACTATAGTTGAAGAGGTAATGGCCCCTAAACTATGTTCTGGGATGAAAGTTACAGCTTCAGTGAAATCCGTTTGCAAATCGGAGTGATAGATTAGAATCGAGAGCCAACGGTAAGTTTTCTATGTTAAACCATTACACCATTGAAAAACTGGTTACGTTTGCAATCGAAAGAAAAATGACTATAGTTGAAGAGGTAATGGCCCCTAAACTATGTTCTGGGATGAAAGTTACAGCTTCAGTGAAATCCGTTTGCAAATCGGAGTGATAGATTAGAATCGAGAGCCAACGGTAAGTTTTCTATGTTAAACCATTACACCATTGAAAAACTGGTTACTTTTGCAATCGAAAGAAAAATGACTATAGTTGAAGAGGTAATGGCCCCTAAACTATGTTCTGGGATGAAAGTTACAGCTTCAGTGAAATCCGTTTGCAAATCGGAGTGATAGATTAGAATCGAGAGCCAACGGTAAGTTTTCTATGTTAAACCATTACACCATTGAAAAACTGGTTACGTTTGCAATCGAAAGAAAAATGACTATAGTTGAAGAGGTAATGGCCCCTAAACTATGTTCTGGGATGAAAGTTACAGCTTCAGTGAAATCCGTTTGCAAATCGGAGTGATAGATTAGAATCGAGAGCCAACGGTAAGTTTTCTATGTTAAACCATTACACCATTGAAAAACTGGTTACGTTTGCAATCGAAAGAAAAATGACTATAGTTGAAGAGGTAATGGCCCCTAAACTATGTTCTGGGATGAAAGTTACAGCTTCAGTGAAATCCGTTTGCAAATCGGAGTGATAGATTAGAATCGAGAGCCAACGGTAAGTTTTCTATGTTAAACCATTACACCATTGAAAAACTGGTTACGTTTGCAATCGAAAGAAAAATGACTATAGTTGAAGAGGTAATGGCCCCTAAACTATGTTCTGGGATGAAAGTTACAGCTTCAGTGAAATCCGTTTGCAAATCGGAGTGATAGATTAGAATCGAGAGCCAACGGTAAGTTTTCTATGTTAAACCATTACACCATTGAAAAACTGGTTACGTTTGCAATCGAAAGAAAAATGACTATAGTTGAAGAGGTAATGGCCCCTAAACTATGTTCTGGGATGAAAGTTACAGCTTCAGTGAAATCCGTTTGCAAATCGGAGTGATAGATTAGAATCGAGAGCCAACGGTAAGTTTTCTATGTTAAACCATTACACCATTGAAAAACTGGTTACGTTTGCAATCGAAAGAAAAATGACTATAGTTGAAGAGGTAATGGCCCCTAAACTATGTTCTGGGATGAAAGTTACAGCTTCAGTGAAATCCGTTTGCAAATCGGAGTGATAGATTAGAATCGAGAGCCAACGGTAAGTTTTCTATGTTAAACCATTACACCATTGAAAAACTGGTTACGTTTGCAATCGAAAGAAAAATGACTATAGTTGAAGAGGTAATGGCCCCTAAACTATGTTCTGGGATGAAAGTTACAGCTTCAGTGAAATCCGTTTGCAAATCGGAGTGATAGATTAGAATCGAGAGCCAACGGTAAGTTTTCTATGTTAAACCATTACACCATTGAAAAACTGGTTACGTTTGCAATCGAAAGAAAAATGACTATAGTTGAAGAGGTAATGGCCCCTAAACTATGTTCTGGGATGAAAGTTACAGCTTCAGTGAAATCCGTTTGCAAATCGGAGTGATAGATTAGAATCGAGAGCCAACGGTAAGTTTTCTATGTTAAACCATTACACCATTGAAAAACTGGTTACGTTTGCAATCGAAAGAAAAATGACTATAGTTGAAGAGGTAATGGCCCCTAAACTATGTTCTGGGATGAAAGTTACAGCTTCAGTGAAATCCGTTTGCAAATCGGAGTGATAGATTAGAATCGAGAGCCAACGGTAAGTTTTCTATGTTAAACCATTACACCATTGAAAAACTGGTTACGTTTGCAATCGAAAGAAAAATGACTATAGTTGAAGAGGTAATGGCCCCTAAACTATGTTCTGGGATGAAAGTTACAGCTTCAGTGAAATCCGTTTGCAAATCGGAGTGATAGATTAGAATCGAGAGCCAACGGTAAGTTTTCTATGTTAAACCATTACACCATTGAAAAACTGGTTACGTTTGCAATCGAAAGAAAAATGACTATAGTTGAAGAGGTAATGGCCCCTAAACTATGTTCTGGGATGAAAGTTACAGCTTCAGTGAAATCCGTTTGCAAATCGGAGTGATAGATTAGAATCGAGAGCCAACGGTAAGTTTTCTATGTTAAACCATTACACCATTGAAAAACTGGTTACGTTTGCAATCGAAAGAAAAATGACTATAGTTGAAGAGGTAATGGCCCCTAAACTATGTTCTGGGATGAAAGTTACAGCTTCAGTGAAATCCGTTTGCAAATCGGAGTGATAGATTAGAATCGAGAGCCAACGGTAAGTTTTCTATGTTAAACCATTACACCATTGAAAAACTGGTTACGTTTGCAATCGAAAGAAAAATGACTATAGTTGAAGAGGTAATGGCCCCTAAACTATGTTCTGGGATGAAAGTTACAGCTTCAGTGAAATCCGTTTGCAAATCGGAGTGATAGATTAGAATCGAGAGCCAACGGTAAGTTTTCTATGTTAAACCATTACACCATTGAAAAACTGGTTACGTTTGCAATCGAAAGAAAAATGACTATAGTTGAAGAGGTAATGGCCCCTAAACTATGTTCTGGGATGAAAGTTACAGCTTCAGTGAAATCCGTTTGCAAATCGGAGTGATAGATTAGAATCGAGAGCCAACGGTAAGTTTTCTATGTTAAACCATTACACCATTGAAAAACTGGTTACGTTTGCAATCGAAAGAAAAATGACTATAGTTGAAGAGGTAATGGCCCCTAAACTATGTTCTGGGATGAAAGTTACAGCTTCAGTGAAATCCGTTAGCAAATCGGAGTGATAGATTAGAATCGAGAGGCAACGGTAAGTTTTCTATGTTAAACCATTACACCATTGAAAAACTGGTTACGTTTGCAATCGAAAGAAAAATGACTATAGTTGAAGAGGTAATGGCCCCTAAACTATGTTCTGAGATGAAAGTTACAGCTTCAGTGAAATCCGTTAGCAAATCGGAGTGATAGATTAGAATCGAGAGGCAACGGTAAGTTTTCTATGTTAAACCATTACACCATTGAAAAACTGGTTACGTTTGCAATCGAAAGAAAAATGACTATAGTTGAAGAGGTAATGGCCCCTAAACTATGTTCTGGGATGAAAGTTACAGCTTCAGTGAAATCCGTTTGCAAATCGGAGTGATAGATTAGAATCGAGAGCCAACGGTAAGTTTTCTATGTTAAACCATTACACCATTGAAAAACTGGTTACGTTTGCAATCGAAAGAAAAATGACTATAGTTGAAGAGGTAATGGCCCCTAAACTATGTTCTGGGATGAAAGTTACAGCTTCAGTGAAATCCGTTTGCAAATCGGAGTGATAGATTAGAATCGAGAGCCAACGGTAAGTTTTCTATGTTAAACCATTACACCATTGAAAAACTGGTTACGTTTGCAATCGAAAGAAAAATGACTATAGTTGAAGAGGTAATGGCCCCTAAACTATGTTCTGGGATGAAAGTTACAGCTTCAGTGAAATCCGTTTGCAAATCGGAGTGATAGATTAGAATCGAGAGCCAACGGTAAGTTTTCTATGTTAAACCATTACACCATTGAAAAACTGGTTACGTTTGCAATCGAAAGAAAAATGACTATAGTTGAAGAGGTAATGGCCCCTAAACTATGTTCTGGGATGAAAGTTACAGCTTCAGTGAAATCCGTTTGCAAATCGGAGTGATAGATTAGAATCGAGAGCCAACGGTAAGTTTTCTATGTTAAACCATTACACCATTGAAAAACTGGTTACGTTTGCAATCGAAAGAAAAATGACTATAGTTGAAGAGGTAATGGCCCCTAAACTATGTTCTGGGATGAAAGTTACAGCTTCAGTGAAATCCGTTTGCAAATCGGAGTGATAGATTAGAATCGAGAGGCAACGGTAAGTTTTCTATGTTAAACCATTACACCATTGAAAAACTGGTTACGTTTGCAATCGAAAGAAAAATGACTATAGTTGAAGAGGTAATGGCCCCTAAACTATGTTCTGGGATGAAAGTTACAGCTTCAGTGAAATCCGTTAGCAAATCGGAGTGATAGATTAGAATCGAGAGGCAACGGTAAGTTTTCTATGTTAAACCATTACACCATTGAAAAACTGGTTACGTTTGCAATCGAAAGAAAAATGACTATAGTTGAAGAGGTAATGGCCCCTAAACTATGTTCTGGGATGAAAGTTACAGCTTCAGTGAAATCCGTTTGCAAATCGGAGTGATAGATTAGAATCGAGAGCCAACGGTAAGTTTTCTATGTTAAACCATTACACCATTGAAAAACTGGTTACGTTTGCAATCGAAAGAAAAATGACTATAGTTGAAGAGGTAATGGACCCTAAACTATGTTCTGGGATGAAAGTTACAGCTTCAGTGAAATCCGTTTGCAAATCGGAGTGATAGATTAGAATCGAGAGCCAACGGTAAGTTTTCTATGTTAAACCATTACACCATTGAAAAACTGGTTACGTTTGCAATCGAAAGAAAAATGACTATAGTTGAAGAGGTAATGGCCCCTAAACTATGTTCTGGGATGAAAGTTACAGCTTCAGTGAAATCCGTTTGCAAATCGGAGTGATAGATTAGAATCGAGAGCCAACGGTAAGTTTTCTATGTTAAACCATTACACCATTGAAAAACTGGTTACGTTTGCAATCGAAAGAAAAATGACTATAGTTGAAGAGGTAATGGCCCCTAAACTATGTTCTGGGATGAAAGTTACAGCTTCAGTGAAATCCGTTAGCAAATCGGAGTGATAGATTAGAATCGAGAGGCAACGGTAAGTTTTCTATGTTAAACCATTACACCATTGAAAAACTGGTTACGTTTGCAATCGAAAGAAAAATGACTATAGTTGAAGAGGTAATGGCCCCTAAACTATGTTCTGGGATGAAATTTACAGCTTCAGTGAAATCCGTTTGCAAATCGGAGTGATAGATTAGAATCGAGAGCCAACGGTAAGTTTTCTATGTTAAACCAAGTACATTAATTTTTATTGAAGTTTTACATAACAAGTTATTACATTACAGGCATTAGTGATTATGTATTCATATTTGTACAGCTATATAAATGAATACAGTATAACAGTTAACAACATATCTGTAGTACAGAAATTTATATAACAGATAAAATAAGAAGAATAGTCTGGTTAGAGGGTAGGTAGGAGTTATGCATGAGTATTTTATTGGTGTGGAGTTGATATGAGGTGGTAGAAGAAGGTTTGGATGCAGATTGTAAGGTGTAATTTAAGTGGACCACTGTGTGTAGAAATCCGCTACCAGCGCAGGATCCCACACACAGTCCCTGAAACTGCATTTCCGTTTTTTTGGAAATATGTCTGATTTTACCAGTTCTCCACCTAGGTGTGGATACTTCCCAGTGAGGAAGTAAGCAAGTACCTGAGGTTGAGGGTATCTAACCAGATGGTAAATGTATTCTAACCGGGTTTGGTTGGAAAGAAATAGAGCTGGTGAGAAGTCTGATGTGAGGTTAACTTATCAAATAACCTATATATTGTTTAAAGTAATTGAAACTATGTTTGATCTACAGATAGGAATAACAGAAAGATCTCTTGGATCTGTACTCATTTTTTTTTTATGATAACTAAACCTATTAAGCTAAGAGTTTAATAATTATTAATTTTGTCAAAAAGAATAATCAAATTTTGACGTAACCACGTTTAAACGACATATCTCTGTTTTGTCTAGGCGATGCTTTAAATTACTTCCATAGTTACTAAAGTTGGAATTCTGTATTCCCTAGGATACTGTAGTTCAACCACAGCTCCAGCAGTGAAGAAAGCTGTGTAACAGATCCGTCAAGGATCCTCTCGACCTGGAAAATGGGGGATTTTAACCACCCTACAGAGATTCCAGGGAGCGGATCCTCAACTAAGGAGTCTCATAGGTCTGCCAGAGCTGCAGTGTTTCGTCCAGGTAGGAGAAAGGGAAGAAGAAGATTCCTAACTGACTAACTAACAGATGTTATGACTTCAATTGTGTATGAGTAGCTGTCATATCAGTTATTTTTGTTGTATATACTACATCTAAAACTAAACTACACATCAAACTATGTACAATTAGAATGTCCCGATTGTGTTTCCAGAGCAAGAGAAATCTACCTATATAAAGATAAGTGAGCAACAGAGCCTTACCTGCGAGTATCCCCTTAGCACATTAAAGTCATACATGAGAGTTACACATGAGAGTACCTCTTATCAAAGAGACCACAGAACTAAAATTCCATTAGTTTGGATTCCCTGTATGCAACAGGCCACAGAGCAGCCACCTCCAGGAAAGCACCCAGGTTTCCACATCTAATCGCCCAGGATTTCTCTGCAATAAGATTTGAATCAACAATACGCAGGATTTCTCCGATTGTTGGGATGACTTTTGATTTCCAGTTGAAAGCTAATTGATTCCTGATAGTTATAAAGATGTGATTATAGATCAATCTTTCCTGGGGTGGCAGATCAATGGTTCCTAAATGCAACAGTGCCATACCAGAGGGTATAGGATGTATGGACATAGGTAAATGTCCCAAGAAGACTCCTATATCTGTTCTGAGTTTCTTCAGTTTGGGGCAGTCCCATAAGATGTGTCCTACGGTACCCGTCCGGTTGCACCCCCTCCAACACAAGGGTGATGCCTTCATGTCAAACTTGGAAATCCTCTCAGGTGTCATGTACCACTGCCAAATGCTCTTTAGTAAGCCTTCAAAGTGTCTCACACAGTGTGAAGACTTCTTTACTGATCTCAAGACCTTTTCCCATTCTTCCATGTCTATCTCAGTTTGGAGATACTCCTGCCAACTATCTAGTTGCCATTGTGGGGTGGAATCTTTCATTTTTAGTAAGGTTTTGTAGAAAATAGATGTTCCCTTATAGTGTGAACCCTGAGGGTGGATAATTTTACTAATTTGTGGGGTCAGAGATACAGGGCTGTACGGGTGATATTTACAGAATTTACTGATTTTCCTATATGTGGGGAGTTCTGTTGGTGGGAGACCATAGGTCTGAGTGAGAAATTCGAATGGTCTCAGTTCTGTGTTATCAAGGAGATCTTCTATGGAGTTAATACCAGAATCTGTCCAGGTTTGTAAATTTAAATTATTTATTAAAGTTTGGAGAGTGATTAAGGGTGTGTCAGACTCTATGGATAAAACGTCCTTTTTGCACAGAGCGGTTAGTTCCTTCCAAATTCTAAGTGTGTTAATTGTTAATGGGTTCTGGATGGTCTGTCTAGTTTTCCAGGCCAGTCTGGCTCCAAGAAACAATTTGTAGTCTCCATAGCTAAGTTGATCCTCTTCAATCGAGAACCATTGTTTTGTATTATCCCCGAGCCAGACTGCCCTGGACTGATCCATTATTGTAGCCTTATAATAGAATTCCAGGTTGGGGACACCTAGGCCCAAATTAGCAGTATCCATCATTAATATTTTGTTGGAGAACCTGGATTTTTTGTTTAATAATATAAATTGATTAAGAGCTTTTTGTAGGGTGTTGAAGAAGGTTTGGGGTACTTTTATAGGCAAGTTTCTAAAGAGGTATAGAAGTTGGGGAAGAATGAACATTTTAAAGGCTGCATTCCTACCCAGCCAGGAGTATTCTACTTTTGCAAGATCTTCCAGTTTCTCTTTGAATTTTTTTAACCATGGGGCGTAGTTTTCTTTATAGATATTATTTAGTGTGGGTGTTATATAGATTCCTAAGTATTTTATGACAGTGTCATTCCATAAGAATTCACAAGAGCTTTTTAAGATATCCCTATCTTTCTGTGGGATAAAACATGGGAGAATGGTTGTCTTATTCTTATTTAATTTGTAATATGAGATTTTGGAGAACTCTTCTAGTTCCAATTGAGCATTTGGCAGTGATACAAGTGGTTTCTGGAGGAGGAGGATCACATCATCAGCGTATAAACCCATTTTATGTATGGTTTGTTTGTTTTTAATGCCAAAAATTTGTGAATTGTCTCTGATTCTTTGAGCGAGCGGTTCAATCGTTAAATTGAATATTAGGGGTGAGAGGGGGCAACCTTGACGGGTACCGTTTTTAATATCGAAGGGTAGAGATAGTGTGCCTGATGATAGGACTCTGGCAGATGGGTGGGTGTATAGGGCTAAAATGGCCTTGTGTAAGAAGGCAGGGATACCAAATTTGGTGAGCACCTTGGAAAGGTACAGCCAGTTGACTCTGTCGAACGCCTTCTCCGCGTCCAAGGAGACAAGGAGGGTAGGCGTCCGACAGAGCCCCACTCTGTGGATCAGAGATAAAACCTTGCGAGTGCCATCACTAGTTGACCTATTCTTTGTAAACCCTACCTGATCTGGATGGATAATTTGGGGCATAAGGGGAGATAACCTATTAGCTATTATTCGGGCGTATAGTTTTATGTCAGTGTTTAGTAGGGAGATGGGCCTATAATTACTAGGGTCAGAGGGGTCCTTACCTTCCTTGGGGATTGTAGTTATAAGTGCCGAAAGTGATTCTCTAGGGAAATTGCCTTTAGTAGCTGCTTCATTAAACATATTTGTTAGGGGGGTTACTAGGATAGAAATAAATTTTTTAAAATAATCGTTAATAAAACCGTCTGGTCCTGGGGCTTTGTCTTTCTTTAGGGATCCTATTGCTGCTATTGTTTCTTGCTCTGTGAAGGGAGTTGCTAGGTAATTTTGCTCAAATTCTGTTAGGGAAGGGAGATTTACTTTATCAAGGTATAGTTCTATTTCCTGTGGTAATGGGGTGTGGGTGTTTGGGTCTTTTTCGAGGTTATAAAGGGCTTCATAGTACTCTGCCAGGGCGTTTACAATATCTTTGGGGTGGTGGACTTCTATTTTTGTTTTGGGGTGTGTGATTTTAATAATTCTCTGACGAATTCTTTTTCCCTTAATTTTTTGGGCCATGGCCTTCCCTGCTCTATTATTATCATAGTACCAATTTTGTTTTAATGTGGTTTGCCATTTGTCGTACTGGTAGTACAATTTGTCTGCTAGGGTCTGTCTAGTTTCCTCTAGTTGGGGTATGAGTTCATTCTTGTGATTGTTGTATATTTCTTTCTCTAGTGATTTAATTTTGTCTAATAAGATGTTAGTTTGTTCCCTAACTTTTTTGTTATGAATGGCACTCAACTTAATAAAGGTTCCTCTGATAAATGCTTTATGAGCATTCCAAAGAGTAGAGTTGGATATATCTCCTGTGTCATTGAGTTTGAAATACTCTATTAGTTCCTTTTTGATTATAGGGGAAGTGTGTTCGGAGTGAAGGATGTATTTGTTAAGTCTCCATGTATACTGTTGTTTCACAGAGTTCTGGATATGAAATTTCACTAAGAGAGGTGAGTGGTCTGACCACACTCTAGTACCAATTTCCATCTCTGAGACCAGTGGCAAGGTAAATTGGTCTGTTAGGCAATGGTCAATACGAGTGAAGGATTTATGAATGGTAGAGTAGAATGTGAACTGTTTCTCCTTGGGGTGAATACACCTCCAAGTGTCAAATAGCTCGTTTTTTGTCAAGATTGGTTGTAAAGTGGAGTGTTTAGTTCTTAATTTGGAAGTACAATCTAACTGTGGGTCTGTTATGGAGTTCAGATCTCCAGAGATAAAAAGATATCCTTTCTTGAAATTTGTTATTTTTTTGAGTTTTGAATTGATAAATTTAGTCTGGTGTTGGTTGGGGGCATATAGGTTCACAAAAGTGTAATCCTTAGAGTTCAATTGTCCAGTTATCATTACCATTCTACCATCCTCACTTGAGTATGTGTCTTTTACCACTAGTCCCAGAGAGTCCCTAACTGCTATGAAAGTCCCAGCTTTTTTCTTATTATTCTGTAATGTAGAGTGAAATATATTGGTAAACTGAAATAATTTGTATTTTTTCGCTGCATTTTTGTTCAGGTGAGATTCTTGAACACATATAATATCTGCCTTTTGTTCCTTAATCAGTTTCTGTAAGAGGTATCGCTTCCTGAAAGAATTGAGGCCTCTCACATTAACTGAGAGGAGATTACATTTCTCAGCCATTACACCATGTATATTGCATCACAATTAAATCATACCATTGATTGGGATTTCCGCAGGCAGGCTCTGGAGCATCTCTGATGAAACTTTTTAACTCTACTCTGGTGGAGGGAAACAAGGTTAGTCGGGACATTGACCTATATAGAAATAACCAAAGTAATAGTACAATGAGAGGCATCCGGTTCTACCTCTCAATAGCACTACTGAAAAAAAAAGGAGAGAGAAAAGTGGGTGAGAAAATAGTGAGAACACTAACAGTATAAACAAAACAAAACAGATTGGTCAGATTAGAGTTCAGTTCAGGTGACCAATTCAATAGAGTCCACCAGTGTGGACTTCAAGTGGTTTTTCCACCTGTAGGGAGAGAAAAATCAGTCCCAGGGGAAAAAACAAATGTGAGGGGGACAAAGTTCCTGGCTGATCACCCCGATTCAGCCTTTTGTCGAAGCCTCACTTGTTGCTGCCTTGTCTGGTGTGATAGGAAGAGTGGTGTCCATAGCAGTAGGCTTAGGCAATAGAGGTGGGCGATAAGGTTTGTCTTTACTTGAGTCTTTAGATACAAAAAGTGGGATATTCCATCTAGATAAGAGGTCCTGTCCCTCTGTTGGATTCCTGATCACGTGTGTCTCCCCTCCGTCTCTTATGATCAGCTTTGGGGGGAATCCCCATGAGTAGTCGATTCTCTTGTTTCTCAAAGAGGCAGTAATCTGCGAGAATCCGCGTCTGGTTGAGAGGGTAGCTTGTGACAGATCCTGATATAACGCCAAGTTCTGATACGGGTCAGGAAGCTTTTGCCCTTTCCTAGTGGCTCCCAGCAGCTGTTCCTTTACGTGGAAAAAATGTATCCTTGTAATGACATCTCTAGGCAGATGTTTGGCGATGTGGGATGGCTTGGGTAGCCTATGGGCTCTGTCCACTACAAGCTCATTTTTAGGTATGTTAGGACAGGTGACTTTGATAATGTCCATGACGTAGTCCTTTAAATCATCATTCTGTACTGTCTCTGGGATCCCTCTGATCTTCAGGTTGTTTCTCCTGTTTCTATCCTCCCCATCAGCTATTTTTTCCTTCATCTGCCTATTCTCCTTTACAAGTTCCTTGTGAGCATCCACCAATGAATTGTGTGCTGCTGTCATCTCCACAATTCTGTGTTCCAACCTGGCCAGCCTATGGTCTGTTTCTTTAGTGTATACGGTCAGGTGGCCCACCAAAGCGTGCATATCAGCCCTTATTTCCATAGAGTCCTTTCTTAAAATGCTACTGAAAGATATCATGAAATCTTTAAAAAAGGTTTGAGTCATGGGCTGGTCTGTGGCAGAGAATGACATCAGGGGGTCTGTAAATGCCATCGGTGGTGAGGGGTGGATGGATGGATGAGGGAGCTGATCAGATGCTTGGGTATGTGTGTGAGGGGAGGATAGAGGAATCTGTCCTACCTGGGACCTTGTTGTGTCATCTTTCCTGGGTTCCAGAATGTTTTTCCGGAATTCCGGATCCATTCTCCGAAATTCCGGATCCATTTTCCGGAATTCCGAATTGGAATTACGAAATTCCGCGTTTTCCGTGCGGGATACGGAGGCCTGCCTGGGGCTTCTGTCCCTGTTGTCAGCGGTACCTGTAGCGGCTTCATCTTCCTCACTGAGGTCCCCCAGGTAGTCCGCTCTGTTGCCCCTTCGATAGGGAGTCTGGAAAGCTGCAAAGCGATTCCTCTGGGTCACAGGCGGCGGTGTCCTGTAGTCTGCATCATGCCTGGAGCTAGGCCTGTAGTGCCGGGGGCCATCTTGGATATCCTCCTCCTGGAAGAAGTCAGTCAGTTTGCGGGGCAGAGGGGACCTGTAATTCCGCTTGGGTCTCGCTGTAATCCATTCCTGTGGGTCCTCTGCATGTTCACCCATCTTCCTGAGTAAAATGAGGCTTCTTAGTGCGCTGTGAAGTAGCTTTTTAGGGTGAAGACAGCAGGAGCTACAGGCTCAGACAACCATCCAGCTCCAGCGTCAAGCCACGCCCCTTTCTATGTTAAACCATTACACCATTGAAAAACTGGTTACGTTTGCAATCGAAAGAAAAATGACTATAGTTGAAGAGGTAATGGCCCCTAAACTATGTTCTGGGATGAAAGTTACAGCTTCAGTGAAATCCGTTTGCAAATCGGAGTGATAGATTAGAATCGAGAGCCAACGGTAAGTTTTCTATGTTAAACCATTACACCATTGAAAAACTGGTTACGTTTGCAATCGAAAGAAAAATGACTATAGTTGAAGAGGTAATGGCCCCTAAACTATGTTCTGGGATGAAAGTTACAGCTTCAGTGAAATCCGTTTGCAAATCGGAGTGATAGATTAGAATCGAGAGCAAACGGTAAGTTTTCTATGTTAAACCATTACACCATTGAAAAACTGGTTACGTTTGCAATCGAAAGAAAAATGACTATAGTTGAAGAGGTAATGGCCCCTAAACTATGTTCTGGGATGAAAGTTACAGCTTCAGTGAAATCCGTTTGCAAATCGGAGTGATAGATTAGAATCGAGAGCCAACGGTAAGTTTTCTATGTTAAACCATTACACCATTGAAAAACTGGTTACGTTTGCAATCGAAAGAAAAATGACTATAGATGAAGAGGTAATGGCCCCTAAACTATGTTCTGGGATGAAAGTTACAGCTTCAGTGAAATCCGTTTGCAAATCGGAGTGATAGATTAGAATCGAGAGCCAACGGTAAGTTTTCTATGTTAAACCATTACACCATTGAAAAACTGGTTACGTTTGCAATCAAAAGAAAAATGACTATAGTTGAAGAGGTAATGGCCCCTAAACTATGTTCTGGGATGAAAGTTACAGCTTCAGTGAAATCCGTTTGCAAATCGGAGTGATAGATTAGAATCGAGAGCCAACGGTAAGTTTTCTATGTTAAACCATTACACCATTGAAAAACTGGTTACGTTTGCAATCGAAAGAAAAATGACTATAGTTGAAGAGGTAATGGCCCCTAAACTATGTTCTGGGATGAAAGTTACAGCTTCAGTGAAATCCGTTTGCAAATCGGAGTGATAGATTAGAATCGAGAGCCAACGGTAAGTTTTCTATGTTAAACCATTACACCATTGAAAAACTGGTTACGTTTGCAATCGAAAGAAAAATGACTATAGTTGAAGAGGTAATGGCCCCTAAACTATGTTCTGGGATGAAAGTTACAGCTTCAGTGAAATCCGTTTGCAAATCGGAGTGATAGATTAGAATCGAGAGCCAACGGTAAGTTTTCTATGTTAAACCATTACACCATTGAAAAACTGGTTACGTTTGCAATCGAAAGAAAAATGACTATAGTTGAAGAGGTAATGGCCCCTAAACTATGTTCTGGGATGAAAGTTACAGCTTCAGTGAAATCCGTTTGCAAATCGGAGTGATAGATTAGAATCGAGAGCCAACGGTAAGTTTTCTATGTTAAACCATTACACCATTGAAAAACTGGTTACGTTTGCAATCGAAAGAAAAATGACTATAGTTGAAGAGGTAATGGCCCCTAAACTATGTTCTGGGATGAAAGTTACAGCTTCAGTGAAATCCGTTTGCAAATCGGAGTGATAGATTAGAATCGAGAGCCAACGGTAAGTTTTCTATGTTAAACCATTACACCATTGAAAAACTGGTTACGTTTGCAATCGAAAGAAAAATGACTATAGTTGAAGAGGTAATGGCCCCTAAACTATGTTCTGGGATGAAAGTTACAGCTTCAGTAAAATCCGTTTGCAAATCGGAGTGATAGATTAGAATCGAGAGCCAACGGTAAGTTTTCTATGTTAAACCATTACACCATTGAAAAACTGGTTACGTTTGCAATCGAAAGAAAAATGACTATAGTTGAAGAGGTAATGGCCCCTAAACTATGTTCTGGGATGAAAGTTACAGCTTCAGTGAAATCCGTTTGCAAATCGGAGTGATAGATTAGAATCGAGAGCCAACGGTAAGTTTTCTATGTTAAACCATTACACCATTGAAAAACTGGTTACGTTTGCAATCGAAAGAAAAATGACTATAGTTGAAGAGGTAATGGCCCCTAAACTATGTTCTGGGATGAAAGTTACAGCTTCAGTGAAATCCGTTTGCAAATCGGAGTGATAGATTAGAATCGAGAGCCAACGGTAAGTTTTCTATGTTAAACCATTACACCATTGAAAAACTGGTTACGTTTGCAATCGAAAGAAAAATGACTATAGTTGAAGAGGTAATGGCCCCTAAACTATGTTCTGGGATGAAAGTTACAGCTTCAGTGAAATCCGTTTGCAAATCGGAGTGATAGATTAGAATCGAGAGCCAACGGTAAGTTTTCTATGTTAAACCATTACACCATTGAAAAACTGGTTACGTTTGCAATCGAAAGAAAAATGACTATAGTTGAAGAGGTAATGGCCCCTAAACTATGTTCTGGGATGAAAGTTACAGCTTCAGTGAAATCCGTTTGCAAATCGGAGTGATAGATTAGAATCGAGAGCCAACGGTAAGTTTTCTATGTTAAACCATTACACCATTGAAAAACTGGTTACGTTTGCAATCGAAAGAAAAATGACTATAGTTGAAGAGGTAATGGCCCCTAAACTATGTTCTGGGATGAAAGTTACAGCTTCAGTGAAATCCGTTTGCAAATCGGAGTGATAGATTAGAATCGAGAGCCAACGGTAAGTTTTCTATGTTAAACCATTACACCATTGAAAAACTGGTTACGTTTGCAATCGAAAGAAAAATGACTATAGTTGAAGAGGTAATGGCCCCTAAACTATGTTCTGGGATGAAAGTTACAGCTTCAGTGAAATCCGTTTGCAAATCGGAGTGATAGATTAGAATCGAGAGCCAACGGTAAGTTTTCTATGTTAAACCATTACACCATTGAAAAACTGGTTACGTTTGCAATCGAAAGAAAAATGACTATAGTTGAAGAGGTAATGGCCCCTAAACTATGTTCTGGGATGAAAGTTACAGCTTCAGTGAAATCCGTTTGCAAATCGGAGTGATAGATTAGAATCGAGAGCCAACGGTAAGTTTTCTATGTTAAACCATTACACCATTGAAAAACTGGTTACGTTTGCAATCGAAAGAAAAATGACTATAGTTGAAGAGGTAATGGCCCCTAAACTATGTTCTGGGATGAAAGTTACAGCTTCAGTGAAATCCGTTTGCAAATCGGAGTGATAGATTAGAATCGAGAGCCAACGGTAAGTTTTCTATGTTAAACCATTACACCATTGAAAAACTGGTTACGTTTGCAATCGAAAGAAAAATGACTATAGTTGAAGAGGTAATGGCCCCTAAACTATGTTCTGGGATGAAAGTTACAGCTTCAGTGAAATCCGTTTGCAAATCGGAGTGATAGATTAGAATCGAGAGCCAACGGTAAGTTTTCTATGTTAAACCATTACACCATTGAAAAACTGGTTACGTTTGCAATCGAAAGAAAAATGACTATAGTTGAAGAGGTAATGGCCCCTAAACTATGTTCTGGGATGAAAGTTACAGCTTCAGTGAAATCCGTTTGCAAATCGGAGTGATAGATTAGAATCGAGAGCCAACGGTAAGTTTTCTATGTTAAACCATTACACCATTGAAAAACTGGTTACGTTTGCAATCGAAAGAAAAATGACTATAGTTGAAGAGGTAATGGCCCCTAAACTATGTTCTGGGATGAAAGTTACAGCTTCAGTGAAATCCGTTTGCAAATCGGAGTGATAGATTAGAATCGAGAGCCAACGGTAAGTTTTCTATGTTAAACCATTACACCATTGAAAAACTGGTTACGTTTGCAATCGAAAGAAAAATGACTATAGTTGAAGAGGTAATGGCCCCTAAACTATGTTCTGGGATGAAAGTTACAGCTTCAGTGAAATCCGTTTGCAAATCGGAGTGATAGATTAGAATCGAGAGCCAACGGTAAGTTTTCTATGTTAAACCATTACACCATTGAAAAACTGGTTACGTTTGCAATCGAAAGAAAAATGACTATAGTTGAAGAGGTAATGGCCCCTAAACTATGTTCTGGGATGAAAGTTACAGCTTCAGTGAAATCCGTTTGCAAATCGGAGTGATAGATTAGAATCGAGAGCCAACGGTAAGTTTTCTATGTTAAACCATTACACCATTGAAAAACTGGTTACGTTTGCAATCGAAAGAAAAATGACTATAGTTGAAGAGGTAATGGCCCCTAAACTATGTTCTGGGATGAAAGTTACAGCTTCAGTGAAATCCGTTTGCAAATCGGAGTGATAGATTAGAATCGAGAGCCAACGGTAAGTTTTCTATGTTAAACCATTACACCATTGAAAAACTGGTTACGTTTGCAATCGAAAGAAAAATGACTATAGTTGAAGAGGTAATGGCCCCTAAACTATGTTCTGGGATGAAAGTTACAGCTTCAGTGAAATCCGTTTGCAAATCGGAGTGATAGATTAGAATCGAGAGCCAACGGTAAGTTTTCTATGTTAAACCATTACACCATTGAAAAACTGGTTACGTTTGCAATCGAAAGAAAAATGACTATAGTTGAAGAGGTAATGGCCCCTAAACTATGTTCTGGGATGAAAGTTACAGCTTCAGTGAAATCCGTTTGCAAATCGGAGTGATAGATTAGAATCGAGAGCCAACGGTAAGTTTTCTATGTTAAACCATTACACCATTGAAAAACTGGTTACGTTTGCAATCGAAAGAAAAATGACTATAGTTGAAGAGGTAATGGCCCCTAAACTATGTTCTGGGATGAAAGTTACAGCTTCAGTGAAATCCGTTTGCAAATCGGAGTGATAGATTAGAATCGAGAGCCAACGGTAAGTTTTCTATGTTAAACCATTACACCATTGAAAAACTGGTTACGTTTGCAATCGAAAGAAAAATGACTATAGTTGAAGAGGTAATGGCCCCTAAACTATGTTCTGGGATGAAAGTTACAGCTTCAGTGAAATCCGTTTGCAAATCGGAGTGATAGATTAGAATCGAGAGCCAACGGTAAGTTTTCTATGTTAAACCATTACACCATTGAAAAACTGGTTACGTTTGCAATCGAAAGAAAAATGACTATAGTTGAAGAGGTAATGGCCCCTAAACTATGTTCTGGGATGAAAGTTACAGCTTCAGTGAAATCCGTTTGCAAATCGGAGTGATAGATTAGAATCGAGAGCCAACGGTAAGTTTTCTATGTTAAACCATTACACCATTGAAAAACTGGTTACGTTTGCAATCGAAAGAAAAATGACTATAGTTGAAGAGGTAATGGCCCCTAAACTATGTTCTGGGATGAAAGTTACAGCTTCAGTGAAATCCGTTTGCAAATCGGAGTGATAGATTAGAATCGAGAGCCAACGGTAAGTTTTCTATGTTAAACCATTACACCATTGAAAAACTGGTTACGTTTGCAATCGGAAGAAAAATGACTATAGTTGAAGAGGTAATGGCCCCTAAACTATGTTCTGGGATGAAAGTTACAGCTTCAGTGAAATCCGTTTGCAAATCGGAGTGATAGATTAGAATCGAGAGCCAACGGTAAGTTTTCTATGTTAAACCATTACACCATTGAAAAACTGGTTACGTTTGCAATCGAAAGAAAAATGACTATAGTTGAAGAGGTAATGGCCCCTAAACTATGTTCTGGGATGAAAGTTACAGCTTCAGTGAAATCCGTTTGCAAATCGGAGTGATAGATTAGAATCGAGAGCCAACGGTAAGTTTTCTATGTTAAACCATTACACCATTGAAAAACTGGTTACGTTTGCAATCGAAAGAAAAATGACTATAGTTGAAGAGGTAATGGCCCCTAAACTATGTTCTGGGATGAAAGTTACAGCTTCAGTGAAATCCGTTTGCAAATCGGAGTGATAGATTAGAATCGAGAGCCAACGGTAAGTTTTCTATGTTAAACCATTACACCATTGAAAAACTGGTTACGTTTGCAATCGAAAGAAAAATGACTATAGTTGAAGAGGTAATGGCCCCTAAACTATGTTCTGGGATGAAAGTTACAGCTTCAGTGAAATCCGTTTGCAAATCGGAGTGATAGATTAGAATCGAGAGCCAACGGTAAGTTTTCTATGTTAAACCATTACACCATTGAAAAACTGGTTACGTTTGCAATCGAAAGAAAAATGACTATAGTTGAAGAGGTAATGGCCCCTAAACTATGTTCTGGGATGAAAGTTACAGCTTCAGTGAAATCCGTTTGCAAATCGGAGTGATAGATTAGAATCGAGAGCCAACGGTAAGTTTTCTATGTTAAACCATTACACCATTGAAAAACTGGTTACGTTTGCAATCGAAAGAAAAATGACTATAGTTGAAGAGGTAATGGCCCCTAAACTATGTTCTGGGATGAAAGTTACAGCTTCAGTGAAATCCGTTTGCAAATCGGAGTGATAGATTAGAATCGAGAGCCAACGGTAAGTTTTCTATGTTAAACCATTACACCATTGAAAAACTGGTTACGTTTGCAATCGAAAGAAAAATGACTATAGTTGAAGAGGTAATGGCCCCTAAACTATGTTCTGGGATGAAAGTTACAGCTTCAGTGAAATCCGTTTGCAAATCGGAGTGATAGATTAGAATCGAGAGCCAACGGTAAGTTTTCTATGTTAAACCATTACACCATTGAAAAACTGGTTACGTTTGCAATCGAAAGAAAAATGACTATAGTTGAAGAGGTAATGGCCCCTAAACTATGTTCTGGGATGAAAGTTACAGCTTCAGTGAAATCCGTTTGCAAATCGGAGTGATAGATTAGAATCGAGAGCCAACGGTAAGTTTTCTATGTTAAACCATTACACCATTGAAAAACTGGTTACGTTTGCAATCGAAAGAAAAATGACTATAGTTGAAGAGGTAATGGCCCCTAAACTATGTTCTGGGATGAAAGTTACAGCTTCAGTGAAATCCGTTTGCAAATCGGAGTGATAGATTAGAATCGAGAGCCAACGGTAAGTTTTCTATGTTAAACCATTACACCATTGAAAAACTGGTTACGTTTGCAATCGAAAGAAAAATGACTATAGTTGAAGAGGTAATGGCCCCTAAACTATGTTCTGGGATGAAAGTTACAGCTTCAGTGAAATCCGTTTGCAAATCGGAGTGATAGATTAGAATCGAGAGCCAACGGTAAGTTTTCTATGTTAAACCATTACACCATTGAAAAACTGGTTACGTTTGCAATCGAAAGAAAAATGACTATAGTTGAAGAGGTAATGGCCCCTAAACTATGTTCTGGGATGAAAGTTACAGCTTCAGTGAAATCCGTTTGCAAATCGGAGTGATAGATTAGAATCGAGAGCCAACGGTAAGTTTTCTATGTTAAACCATTACACCATTGAAAAACTGGTTACGTTTGCAATCGAAAGAAAAATGACTATAGTTGAAGAGGTAATGGCCCCTAAACTATGTTCTGGGATGAAAGTTACAGCTTCAGTGAAATCCGTTTGCAAATCGGAGTGATAGATTAGAATCGAGAGCCAACGGTAAGTTTTCTATGTTAAACCATTACACCATTGAAAAACTGGTTACGTTTGCAATCGAAAGAAAAATGACTATAGTTGAAGAGGTAATGGCCCCTAAACTATGTTCTGGGATGAAAGTTACAGCTTCAGTGAAATCCGTTTGCAAATCGGAGTGATAGATTAGAATCGAGAGCCAACGGTAAGTTTTCTATGTTAAACCATTACACCATTGAAAAACTGGTTACGTTTGCAATCGAAAGAAAAATGACTATAGTTGAAGAGGTAATGGCCCCTAAACTATGTTCTGGGATGAAAGTTACAGCTTCAGTGAAATCCGTTTGCAAATCGGAGTGATAGATTAGAATCGAGAGCCAACGGTAAGTTTTCTATGTTAAACCAATTCCAATTGTTTTTTATTGAAGATTTTTTAAACATATACAAAAATGAAATACTTATAATAAAACAGTATATTGTATTACAGAGAATTGCATTGTATAAGTAAGATTATACAGAATCTCAAATCAATCAATACAGAGTATTATATTAATAACAACAACAATAACAGATTCCGCAACTATTGCAACGTCTCAATACACTATTGTTAATTACAAAGAGCAAGAGGACCAAGACTAATTCTTGGTGTGTTTGCTTCGAAAGTCTAAGGTTATATATCTAAAGGGGGATTTATCTTATGTCTATCTATTAGTTCCACCCTAATATATCTCTAGAAGTTCAGTCCATTAGTGACTTACATGTATTTCTAGAGGAATAGTTATATATTGTTTTAGATTTGGTATACATATACGTACAAACATATACATATATAGAAAGCTTTGTTAAGACCTCTCAACTTGGAGAATGGGGGAATAAAACCACCCTACAAAGACTCCAAGGAGTGGTCTCTGTATATATAGTGCATTTTTCCATTCTATACATATATATATATGTCATCTATTACTGTGTGGGGATGATTATCTATATCTTAATATCTGGTGGTTGAGTTGATTAATTTGTATATTACTTTCAGAAATTTTTCATATCTGTTGTATCTATGAGTTTTGAGTGTATGGTCCAATCTTAGTTATAGAATCGAAAAAACTGGAAAGGAGGAAAGAAAACTATTTCAGGCGTGAGCCTAGAAAAACTAAAACTAAACTATACTATTCTACACTAAACAGTATGCATCTTGTCCCAAAAAGGTCAGTGTGCAGAGGTGTGATCTCTAGATCTTAGTTATACCATGAGCGGTAATCACATTATTCACAACATATGCAGTATTTATAGTATCCAGGAACTGTCTCAGTGAGGGCAGACGGAGTGTATCTTCTGTGAGAGGGCTAGATATCTCAAAATTTTAATAATTTGGAATTTTTGTATACTGTAGGCCAGAGACATGCCTTACCCAGGAAAGACTTCAGACTGTTATTTCTGATTGCCCATGCCTTCTCTGCGAGAAGATTTGACTCCACAATCCTCAATATTTCTCCAAGTGTTGGGATAGTAGTGGATTTCCAATTTAAAGCTATTTGGTTTCGAGTGACAATAAAGATATGATTGTATATGAGTCTTTCCTGAGGTGGCAGGTCCCTAACCCCCAGGTGCAAAAGTGCCATACCCGAAGGTATAGACTGTAAGGACATAGGCAATTTTTTCAAAAACCTTAAAATGTTATCTCTGAGTACTTTCAGTTTTGGACAGTCCCAAAGTAAGTGACCAATAGATCCCGTTAGGCTGCACCCTCTCCAACACAATGGGGATGTGTTCATGTCAAATCTAGCTATCTTCTCCGGAGACATGTACCATTGCCAGATGGTTTTAAGTAGGCCTTCTTGGTGGTTTACACAGTGTGATGATTGTTTAACCGATTTCATTGTTAGTTCCCATTCTTCCATGCTTGTATCAACTCCCAAATATTCCTGCCATTGGTTAAGTTGCCATTTTGGAAATTTTTCTTTCAAAGATAAGAGTGTTCTATAGAATATTGATGTTCCTTTTGTATTAATACTTTCTGGCTGAAGTAATTTTTTGATTTGGGGAATTAATGTAATAGGGCTATATTGGAATTTCCTTACAAATTTACTAACCTTAGAGTATGTGGATTTATCTGTGGGTGGTATGTTATAATTAAGCATTAGGTGTTCAAATGGTTTGATTTCATTATTATCTAGTAAGTCTTGAACATGTTTTATACCCAAATCTACCCAGGCGTCTAAATTTATGTTTCTAATGACAGAATGAAGGGCAGTCAGGGGGGTATCTATCTCTATGGCATATGTTTCTTCCTTACAAAGTTTCAGTATTTCTTTCCATATTTTTGAAGTGTTGGCCGATATAGGGTTAGTGATACTTTGTCTAGTCTTCCAGACCAATCTGGATTCAAGAAATAATTTATAAGAGTTTGTAAAAAGTTGGCTTTCCTCTATAGAGAACCATTGCTTGGTGCGGTCTTCCTGCCATATTGTTCTGGACTGATCTAATATAGTTGATTTATAGTATAATTCTATGTTCGGGACCCCAAGGCCTAAATTTGACACATGGGATGTTAAGATTTTGTTAGAAAATCTAGCTTTCTTGTTTAGTAAGATGAAGTTATTGAGAAGCTTTTGAAGGGTATTGAAGAAGGTCTGGGGTACTCTGATTGGCAAATTCCTGAAGAGGTATAGCAGTTGGGGTAATATTATCATCTTGAAAGCCGCTGCTCTACCCATCCATGAATATTCCACTTTGGCCAGGGCTTCTAGTTTAATCTTAAATTTTTTTAGCCATGGGTTATAATTCTCTTTGTATAGTTGCGTTATTAATGGGGTTAATTGTATGCCTAAGTATTTCACTGATGTATCGTTCCAAGAATAACTGCAGGATTCTTTAAGAGTATGTATAATTTTTTGGGGAATAAAGCATGGAAGAATTACTGTTTTCTTTTGGTTGAGCTTATAAAAGGAGATATTAGAGAAATCCTCAATTTCTGTGTTGACAGCTGGCAATGATAACAATGGTTTTTGGAGAAATAGTATGATATCATCTGCGTATAAGCTTAATTTGGTGACTGAATGTCCTAATTTAATACCATATATTTGAGAATTATCTCTTATACTTTGTGCTAGGGGCTCCAAAGAAAGATTAAATATTAATGGGGAGAGGGGGCAGCCTTGTCGTGTACCATTTCTGATATTAAATGCATTCGACAGAGAACCAGAGGTAAGAACTTTAGCCGATGGTTGGGTGTATAAGGCCATTATCGCCTTATGTAGAAAACCAGGAATTCCAAATTTAGTGAGAACCTTTGCTAAATATAACCAGTTGACTCTGTCGAACGCCTTCTCCGCATCAAGAGACACTAGGAGAGTGGGCGTCCGACAGAGCCCAACTTTGTGGATTAAAGCAAGGGCTTTTCGGGTGCCATCACAAGTAGATCTGTTTTTTGTGAATCCCACTTGATCGGGGTGTAAGAGTTGGGGCATCAAGGGAGATAATCTATTTGCAATTACTTTAGAGTAAATTTTTAAGTCAGAATTAAGTAATGAAATGGGCCTATAGTTGCTTGGGTCAGAGGGGTCTTTGTCTTCCTTAGGGATGGTTGAGATTAGGGCTGATAAGGATTCCTTAGGGAAGATACCTTTAATCGCTACTTCGTTAATCATATCTGTGAGGGGGCCTACCAGAATGGTTATAAATTTTTTAAAATAGTCATTGATGTACCCATCCGGTCCCGGGGCTTTATCGTTCTTAAGTGAGTTTATGGCCGCAATTACTTCCTGTTGGGTAAAGGGGGTCCCTAAATACTTTTTCTCAAAGTCAGACAAAGAAGGAAGATTGACCTTATCAAGGTATTTATCTATCTCCTGGGTAGTTGGGTTATGAGAATTTGGATCTGATTCCAAATTGTAGAGATTCTCATAGTATTTGGCAAGTGCGTTTACTATCTCTTGTGGATGATGTACTACTTTTTTGGTCTGTGGGTGTATTATTTTTACTATTCTGTGATTCACTCTCTTTCCCTTAATTTTTCTGGCCATTACTCTACCAGCTCTATTATTGTCATAGTACCAGTTTTCTCGGAGGATAGTCTGCCATTTATCGTATTCATAATACATGGTGTCTGCTAGTTCTTGTCTGGTTTCTTCCAGTGTTTTAATCAGCTCAGTTTTCTTGTTAACAAAAATTTCCTTCTCAAGAGACTTAATCTTTTGTAATAAGAGATTGGTATTCTCCTTTCTCTTTTTCTTTTGAATAGCACTCAACTTCATAATAATACCTCTAATGTAGGCCTTGTGTGCATTCCATAACGTTGTTTTTGTGACATCTTTAGTGTCATTTAATTCAAAATACTCAGCAAGTTCCTTTTTGATAATGGGTGAGGTGTGTTCCGAATTTAGAATAAATTTGTTCAATTTCCATATTTGGGGGCGTAGGGTAGAATTTTGTAGAGAAAATTTTATAAGTAAGGGGGAGTGATCCGACCAGATTCTGGGTCCTATCTCAACATCTGTGATCAATGGTAAAGTGAATTTGTCTACCAAACAATAGTCAATGCGTGTGAAGGATTTGTGGATTGGTGAGTGGTAGGTAAATTCTTGGGATGTGGGGTGAAAACATCTCCAGGAATCGTATAGTTCATGATTCAATAAAGCAGGTTGTAGAATGGAGTGTGTTCTCCTACTATTAGATGTACAATCAATTTGGACATCTGCTATGGCATTAAAATCTCCTGACACAAATAGGTGTCCTTTATGGAGTGTAGTAATTTTTTTGAGTGTTTTGTTAATAAATTTTAATTGATGGGTATTTGGAGAATATACGCTTGCGAATGTGTATTCTTGAGAATTAATTGATCCTCTGATTACCACTAATCTACCATCTTCACTTGTGAAAGTTTCTTCTATCACTAGTCCCAGTGTATCTTTAACAGCAATTAATACCCCCGCTTTCTTTTTGTTACTTTTTAAAGTAGAGTGAAATATATTAGAGAATTGGTATAATTTAAAACGACTTGCTGAGATTTTGGTCAAATGTGTCTCTTGTACACACACAATGTCTGCATTCTGTTCCTTAATTAATTTTTGTAGGAGATATCGTTTTCTATGTGAATTCAACCCTCTCACATTTATTGACAGAATATTACAGTCTTGCAACATAGTATTGATTACAATTGCATTTATACAGACCATACCATAGCGTCAGCCCATCACGAGACAGTCCTGGAGAATCCAGATATTTTCTGCACATCAAAAATCTGAGTATAGGGAAATAAGTTAGAGAGGACAACAGTATGCATACTTTATGAAAACAAAAGAACAACAGAAAACCAAGCAAAGGACTGGTAGGCATCCGGTTCTACCCTCCAGAAATTTGCTTATCCTGGAGAATGGGGGTTTAATACCTCCCTACTGAGACTCCAGAAAGTTGCCGTTAAGAAGGCAGAGAACAAAAAGAAACAACCAACAGAAGCACTAGGTTAGAACTAGTCTAGTTCCAAAAGTTTCAAGTGTGAACTTGATCGGTGGAAGCAAAGGAACCACAATGTGGATCAGGATCAAGCCGTTTTCCTCTGAGACAGAAATGTTATTCTTCTCTAGGGAAAACGTTTTTAAGGGGAAAAAATAAAGTCTGTGACGAATACCATATGCTCAGGTATCTGAAGAAGCCCCTGCAATGTTTCCTTTTTCTACTTGGTCAGGCGGGGGTGTAGTGTCCATCTGTGGTGGTGGAGCATTCTTGGGCATCTGTCTTGGTGAGGCTAGTTGCTTTGATAAGGAGACTTGATAAACTGGTTTATCTTTATATATTGGTCTGTCCTTCCTGGGATCTCTTGGTATAAAAATCGGGATATTCCACTTAGCCAGCAAATCAGATGCTTCTCTTGGGCTTCTGGCAACATGGGTTACTCCATTATCAGAGATCAATAGTTTGGGGGGGAAACCCCAGGAATAGTCGATTTTCCTGTGACGTAAGGTAGTAGTTACTTCAGAGAATTGTCTCCTTGCATGCAGTGTAGCCTGAGAAAGATCTTGATAGAGGATGAGGTCTTGATATGGGCTAGGTAGTTTCTTACCTCCTCTGGTGGCTGACAGCAGTCTTTCCTTGGCATGGAAAAAGTGTACTCTCGTGATAACATCCCGTGGCAGATGTTTGGCTACATGTGCCGGTTTTGGTAGTCGGTGGGCCCTGTCGATAACCAATTCTTGGTCTGGGAGGTCAGGAGCTGTGCTTTTCAGGATGTCTTTGACGTAGTCCTTGAGGTCGTTGGAGTTCACTGATTCCGGGACACCTCTAATTTTAACATTATTTCGACGGTTCCTGTCCTCGTTGTCAGCTATTTTCCCCTTCATCCACGTATTCTGTTGAAGAAGCTCCTTATGTGCCCCAACGAGGTGATTATGGGCAATGGCCATCTTCTCTATTCTTCTTTCCAGTTCAGATATTCTGGAGTCAGTTTCCCCTGCGATTTGCGAAACATGTCCTGCTAATGTCTGAAGGTCTGCTCTGACTTCTCCAATGTCATCTTGAATGACTGCTCTGAAGGAGAGCATGAAGTCCTTTAAGAACTGCTGTGATGTGGGTTGATCTGTTACTGGGAAAGATTCCAGAGGATCCAAAGCTTTGGGCTGTCTTTGTGATCTGTTTTCCCTTTGAAGGCGTTGGGGAAGTGAAAGCATACTTTGCTGTACTGATGCGGCCGTTTGGCCGCTTGAGGGAGAGTATTGCGGATTTCTTGTGTGGTTTGACGCGTCCGTATGTACGCCTGTAGTGGTGGGATGCGTACTTTGCGGGCCGCCGGACGCGTCAAAATGTACGCTTGGATCAGGGGGATGTACGCGTACCTGCTCCCCGGCGCTGTGGAAGTCCGCATCGGCCAGCGGCGCTACTGTGTGTCCCTGCTTCAGGGGGCTCCGTTCGCGGACTTTTTTGGCCTGCCGCTGCCGCTGGAAGTCCTCCTCATCGCTGTCCTCCTCATACAGCGCTTCATGGCCTCTTGGGTAGGGGGTCTGGAGGGGTGCATACCTGTTTTGTAGTGGGATGGAAGGTGGAGTGCTGAGCATGGATCTATCCAGGGCCTCCCTGCTGTGATAGCGGTGGCCATCTTGGTCTTCTTCACCATAGTAAGGAGACAGCTTTCTCAGGGCTGGTGAGCTGTAATTTCTTCCTGATTTCGATCTCCTGTACTCCCAGTCGTCCCCAGAGCGTCCTGCCATCATTCTGTGTGGTTTTTGGGGCTTTTCAGAGTGCTTTCAGTCGCTTTCTCTGGTATTCAGGCAGAGAGCTCTGGTCTCACACAACCATGCAGCTCAGCAGCCAGCCACGCCCCCTCTTTCTATGTTAAACCATTACACCATTGAAAAACTGGTTACGTTTGCAATCGAAAGAAAAATGACTATAGTTGAAGAGGTAATGGCCCCTAAACTATGTTCTGGGATGAAAGTTACAGCTTCAGTGAAATCCGTTTGCAAATCGGAGTGATAGATTAGAATCGAGAGCCAACGGTAAGTTTTCTATGTTAAACCATTACACCATTGAAAAACTGGTTACGTTTGCAATCGAAAGAAAAATGACTATAGTTGAAGAGGTAATGGCCCCTAAACTATGTTCTGGGATGAAAGTTACAGCTTCAGTGAAATCCGTTTGCAAATCGGAGTGATAGATTAGAATCGAGAGCCAACGGTAAGTTTTCTATGTTAAACCATTACACCATTGAAAAACTGGTTACGTTTGCAATCGAAAGAAAAATGACTATAGTTGAAGAGGTAATGGCCCCTAAACTATGTTCTGGGATGAAAGTTACAGCTTCAGTGAAATCCGTTTGCAAATCGGAGTGATAGATTAGAATCGAGAGCCAACGGTAAGTTTTCTATGTTAAACCATTACACCATTGAAAAACTGGTTACGTTTGCAATCGAAAGAAAAATGACTATAGTTGAAGAGGTAATGGCCCCTAAACTATGTTCTGGGATGAAAGTTACAGCTTCAGTGAAATCCGTTTGCAAATCGGAGTGATAGATTAGAATCGAGAGCCAACGGTAAGTTTTCTATGTTAAACCATTACACCATTGAAAAACTGGTTACGTTTGCAATCGAAAGAAAAATGACTATAGTTGAAGAGGTAATGGCCCCTAAACTATGTTCTGGGATGAAAGTTACAGCTTCAGTGAAATCCGTTTGCAAATCGGAGTGATAGATTAGAATCGAGAGCCAACGGTAAGTTTTCTATGTTAAACCATTACACCATTGAAAAACTGGTTACGTTTGCAATCGAAAGAAAAATGACTATAGTTGAAGAGGTAATGGCCCCTAAACTATGTTCTGGGATGAAAGTTACAGCTTCAGTGAAATCCGTTTGCAAATCGGAGTGATAGATTAGAATCGAGAGCCAACGGTAAGTTTTCTATGTTAAACCATTACACCATTGAAAAACTGGTTACGTTTGCAATCGAAAGAAAAATGACTATAGTTGAAGAGGTAATGGCCCCTAAACTATGTTCTGGGATGAAAGTTACAGCTTCAGTGAAATCCGTTTGCAAATCGGAGTGATAGATTAGAATCGAGAGCCAACGGTAAGTTTTCTATGTTAAACCATTACACCATTGAAAAACTGGTTACGTTTGCAATCGAAAGAAAAATGACTATAGTTGAAGAGGTAATGGCCCCTAAACTATGTTCTGGGATGAAAGTTACAGCTTCAGTGAAATCCGTTTGCAAATCGGAGTGATAGATTAGAATCGAGAGCCAACGGTAAGTTTTCTATGTTAAACCATTACACCATTGAAAAACTGGTTACGTTTGCAATCGAAAGAAAAATGACTATAGTTGAAGAGGTAATGGCCCCTAAACTATGTTCTGGGATGAAAGTTACAGCTTCAGTGAAATCCGTTTGCAAATCGGAGTGATAGATTAGAATCGAGAGCCAACGGTAAGTTTTCTATGTTAAACCATTACACCATTGAAAAACTGGTTACGTTTGCAATCGAAAGAAAAATGACTATAGTTGAAGAGGTAATGGCCCCTAAACTATGTTCTGGGATGAAAGTTACAGCTTCAGTGAAATCCGTTTGCAAATCGGAGTGATAGATTAGAATCGAGAGCCAACGGTAAGTTTTCTATGTTAAACCATTACACCATTGAAAAACTGGTTACGTTTGCAATCGAAAGAAAAATGACTATAGTTGAAGAGGTAATGGCCCCTAAACTATGTTCTGGGATGAAAGTTACAGCTTCAGTGAAATCCGTTTGCAAATCGGAGTGATAGATTAGAATCGAGAGCCAACGGTAAGTTTTCTATGTTAAACCATTACACCATTGAAAAACTGGTTACGTTTGCAATCGAAAGAAAAATGACTATAGTTGAAGAGGTAATGGCCCCTAAACTATGTTCTGGGATGAAAGTTACAGCTTCAGTGAAATCCGTTTGCAAATCGGAGTGATAGATTAGAATCGAGAGCCAACGGTAAGTTTTCTATGTTAAACCATTACACCATTGAAAAACTGGTTACGTTTGCAATCGAAAGAAAAATGACTATAGTTGAAGAGGTAATGGCCCCTAAACTATGTTCTGGGATGAAAGTTACAGCTTCAGTGAAATCCGTTTGCAAATCGGAGTGATAGATTAGAATCGAGAGCCAACGGTAAGTTTTCTATGTTAAACCATTACACCATTGAAAAACTGGTTACGTTTGCAATCGAAAGAAAAATGACTATAGTTGAAGAGGTAATGGCCCCTAAACTATGTTCTGGGATGAAAGTTACAGCTTCAGTGAAATCCGTTTGCAAATCGGAGTGATAGATTAGAATCGAGAGCCAACGGTAAGTTTTCTATGTTAAACCATTACACCATTGAAAAACTGGTTACGTTTGCAATCGAAAGAAAAATGACTATAGTTGAAGAGGTAATGGCCCCTAAACTATGTTCTGGGATGAAAGTTACAGCTTCAGTGAAATCCGTTTGCAAATCGGAGTGATAGATTAGAATCGAGAGCCAACGGTAAGTTTTCTATGTTAAACCATTACACCATTGAAAAACTGGTTACGTTTGCAATCGAAAGAAAAATGACTATAGTTGAAGAGGTAATGGCCCCTAAACTATGTTCTGGGATGAAAGTTACAGCTTCAGTGAAATCCGTTTGCAAATCGGAGTGATAGATTAGAATCGAGAGCCAACGGTAAGTTTTCTATGTTAAACCATTACACCATTGAAAAACTGGTTACGTTTGCAATCGAAAGAAAAATGACTATAGTTGAAGAGGTAATGGCCCCTAAACTATGTTCTGGGATGAAAGTTACAGCTTCAGTGAAATCCGTTTGCAAATCGGAGTGATAGATTAGAATCGAGAGCCAACGGTAAGTTTTCTATGTTAAACCATTACACCATTGAAAAACTGGTTACGTTTGCAATCGAAAGAAAAATGACTATAGTTGAAGAGGTAATGGCCCCTAAACTATGTTCTGGGATGAAAGTTACAGCTTCAGTGAAATCCGTTTGCAAATCGGAGTGATAGATTAGAATCGAGAGCCAACGGTAAGTTTTCTATGTTAAACCATTACACCATTGAAAAACTGGTTACGTTTGCAATCGAAAGAAAAATGACTATAGTTGAAGAGGTAATGGCCCCTAAACTATGTTCTGGGATGAAAGTTACAGCTTCAGTGAAATCCGTTTGCAAATCGGAGTGATAGATTAGAATCGAGAGCCAACGGTAAGTTTTCTATGTTAAACCATTACACCATTGAAAAACTGGTTACGTTTGCAATCGAAAGAAAAATGACTATAGTTGAAGAGGTAATGGCCCCTAAACTATGTTCTGGGATGAAAGTTACAGCTTCAGTGAAATCCGTTTGCAAATCGGAGTGATAGATTAGAATCGAGAGCCAACGGTAAGTTTTCTATGTTAAACCATTACACCATTGAAAAACTGGTTACGTTTGCAATCGAAAGAAAAATGACTATAGTTGAAGAGGTAATGGCCCCTAAACTATGTTCTGGGATGAAAGTTACAGCTTCAGTGAAATCCGTTTGCAAATCGGAGTGATAGATTAGAATCGAGAGCCAACGGTAAGTTTTCTATGTTAAACCATTACACCATTGAAAAACTGGTTACGTTTGCAATCGAAAGAAAAATGACTATAGTTGAAGAGGTAATGGCCCCTAAACTATGTTCTGGGATGAAAGTTACAGCTTCAGTGAAATCCGTTTGCAAATCGGAGTGATAGATTAGAATCGAGAGCCAACGGTAAGTTTTCTATGTTAAACCATTACACCATTGAAAAACTGGTTACGTTTGCAATCGAAAGAAAAATGACTATAGTTGAAGAGGTAATGGCCCCTAAACTATGTTCTGGGATGAAAGTTACAGCTTCAGTGAAATCCGTTTGCAAATCGGAGTGATAGATTAGAATCGAGAGCCAACGGTAAGTTTTCTATGTTAAACCATTACACCATTGAAAAACTGGTTACGTTTGCAATCGAAAGAAAAATGACTATAGTTGAAGAGGTAATGGCCCCTAAACTATGTTCTGGGATGAAAGTTACAGCTTCAGTGAAATCCGTTTGCAAATCGGAGTGATAGATTAGAATCGAGAGCCAACGGTAAGTTTTCTATGTTAAACCATTACACCATTGAAAAACTGGTTACGTTTGCAATCGAAAGAAAAATGACTATAGTTGAAGAGGTAATGGCCCCTAAACTATGTTCTGGGATGAAAGTTACAGCTTCAGTGAAATCCGTTTGCAAATCGGAGTGATAGATTAGAATCGAGAGCCAACGGTAAGTTTTCTATGTTAAACCATTACACCATTGAAAAACTGGTTACGTTTGCAATCGAAAGAAAAATGACTATAGTTGAAGAGGTAATGGCCCCTAAACTATGTTCTGGGATGAAAGTTACAGCTTCAGTGAAATCCGTTTGCAAATCGGAGTGATAGATTAGAATCGAGAGCCAACGGTAAGTTTTCTATGTTAAACCATTACACCATTGAAAAACTGGTTACGTTTGCAATCGAAAGAAAAATGACTATAGTTGAAGAGGTAATGGCCCCTAAACTATGTTCTGGGATGAAAGTTACAGCTTCAGTGAAATCCGTTTGCAAATCGGAGTGATAGATTAGAATCGAGAGCCAACGGTAAGTTTTCTATGTTAAACCATTACACCATTGAAAAACTGGTTACGTTTGCAATCGAAAGAAAAATGACTATAGTTGAAGAGGTAATGGCCCCTAAACTATGTTCTGGGATGAAAGTTACAGCTTCAGTGAAATCCGTTTGCAAATCGGAGTGATAGATTAGAATCGAGAGCCAACGGTAAGTTTTCTATGTTAAACCATTACACCATTGAAAAACTGGTTACGTTTGCAATCGAAAGAAAAATGACTATAGTTGAAGAGGTAATGGCCCCTAAACTATGTTCTGGGATGAAAGTTACAGCTTCAGTGAAATCCGTTTGCAAATCGGAGTGATAGATTAGAATCGAGAGCCAACGGTAAGTTTTCTATGTTAAACCATTACACCATTGAAAAACTGGTTACGTTTGCAATCGAAAGAAAAATGACTATAGTTGAAGAGGTAATGGCCCCTAAACTATGTTCTGGGATGAAAGTTACAGCTTCAGTGAAATCCGTTTGCAAATCGGAGTGATAGATTAGAATCGAGAGCCAACGGTAAGTTTTCTATGTTAAACCATTACACCATTGAAAAACTGGTTACGTTTGCAATCGAAAGAAAAATGACTATAGTTGAAGAGGTAATGGCCCCTAAACTATGTTCTGGGATGAAAGTTACAGCTTCAGTGAAATCCGTTTGCAAATCGGAGTGATAGATTAGAATCGAGAGCCAACGGTAAGTTTTCTATGTTAAACCATTACACCATTGAAAAACTGGTTACGTTTGCAATCGAAAGAAAAATGACTATAGTTGAAGAGGTAATGGCCCCTAAACTATGTTCTGGGATGAAAGTTACAGCTTCAGTGAAATCCGTTTGCAAATCGGAGTGATAGATTAGAATCGAGAGCCAACGGTAAGTTTTCTATGTTAAACCATTACACCATTGAAAAACTGGTTACGTTTGCAATCGAAAGAAAAATGACTATAGTTGAAGAGGTAATGGCCCCTAAACTATGTTCTGGGATGAAAGTTACAGCTTCAGTGAAATCCGTTTGCAAATCGGAGTGATAGATTAGAATCGAGAGCCAACGGTAAGTTTTCTATGTTAAACCATTACACCATTGAAAAACTGGTTACGTTTGCAATCGAAAGAAAAATGACTATAGTTGAAGAGGTAATGGCCCCTAAACTATGTTCTGGGATGAAAGTTACAGCTTCAGTGAAATCCGTTTGCAAATCGGAGTGATAGATTAGAATCGAGAGCCAACGGTAAGTTTTCTATGTTAAACCATTACACCATTGAAAAACTGGTTACGTTTGCAATCGAAAGAAAAATGACTATAGTTGAAGAGGTAATGGCCCCTAAACTATGTTCTGGGATGAAAGTTACAGCTTCAGTGAAATCCGTTTGCAAATCGGAGTGATAGATTAGAATCGAGAGCCAACGGTAAGTTTTCTATGTTAAACCATTACACCATTGAAAAACTGGTTACGTTTGCAATCGAAAGAAAAATGACTATAGTTGAAGAGGTAATGGCCCCTAAACTATGTTCTGGGATGAAAGTTACAGCTTCAGTGAAATCCGTTTGCAAATCGGAGTGATAGATTAGAATCGAGAGCCAACGGTAAGTTTTCTATGTTAAACCATTACACCATTGAAAAACTGGTTACGTTTGCAATCGAAAGAAAAATGACTATAGTTGAAGAGGTAATGGCCCCTAAACTATGTTCTGGGATGAAAGTTACAGCTTCAGTGAAATCCGTTTGCAAATCGGAGTGATAGATTAGAATCGAGAGCCAACGGTAAGTTTTCTATGTTAAACCATTACACCATTGAAAAACTGGTTACGTTTGCAATCGAAAGAAAAATGACTATAGTTGAAGAGGTAATGGCCCCTAAACTATGTTCTGGGATGAAAGTTACAGCTTCAGTGAAATCCGTTTGCAAATCGGAGTGATAGATTAGAATCGAGAGCCAACGGTAAGTTTTCTATGTTAAACCATTACACCATTGAAAAACTGGTTACGTTTGCAATCGAAAGAAAAATGACTATAGTTGAAGAGGTAATGGCCCCTAAACTATGTTCTGGGATGAAAGTTACAGCTTCAGTGAAATCCGTTTGCAAATCGGAGTGATAGATTAGAATCGAGAGCCAACGGTAAGTTTTCTATGTTAAACCATTACACCATTGAAAAACTGGTTACGTTTGCAATCGAAAGAAAAATGACTATAGTTGAAGAGGTAATGGCCCCTAAACTATGTTCTGGGATGAAAGTTACAGCTTCAGTGAAATCCGTTTGCAAATCGGAGTGATAGATTAGAATCGAGAGCCAACGGTAAGTTTTCTATGTTAAACCATTACACCATTGAAAAACTGGTTACGTTTGCAATCGAAAGAAAAATGACTATAGTTGAAGAGGTAATGGCCCCTAAACTATGTTCTGGGATGAAAGTTACAGCTTCAGTGAAATCCGTTTGCAAATCGGAGTGATAGATTAGAATCGAGAGCCAACGGTAAGTTTTCTATGTTAAACCATTACACCATTGAAAAACTGGTTACGTTTGCAATCGAAAGAAAAATGACTATAGTTGAAGAGGTAATGGCCCCTAAACTATGTTCTGGGATGAAAGTTACAGCTTCAGTGAAATCCGTTTGCAAATCGGAGTGATAGATTAGAATCGAGAGCCAACGGTAAGTTTTCTATGTTAAACCATTACACCATTGAAAAACTGGTTACGTTTGCAATCGAAAGAAAAATGACTATAGTTGAAGAGGTAATGGCCCCTAAACTATGTTCTGGGATGAAAGTTACAGCTTCAGTGAAATCCGTTTGCAAATCGGAGTGATAGATTAGAATCGAGAGCCAACGGTAAGTTTTCTATGTTAAACCATTACACCATTGAAAAACTGGTTACGTTTGCAATCGAAAGAAAAATGACTATAGTTGAAGAGGTAATGGCCCCTAAACTATGTTCTGGGATGAAAGTTACAGCTTCAGTGAAATCCGTTTGCAAATCGGAGTGATAGATTAGAATCGAGAGCCAACGGTAAGTTTTCTATGTTAAACCATTACACCATTGAAAAACTGGTTACGTTTGCAATCGAAAGAAAAATGACTATAGTTGAAGAGGTAATGGCCCCTAAACTATGTTCTGGGATGAAAGTTACAGCTTCAGTGAAATCCGTTTGCAAATCGGAGTGATAGATTAGAATCGAGAGCCAACGGTAAGTTTTCTATGTTAAACCATTACACCATTGAAAAACTGGTTACGTTTGCAATCGAAAGAAAAATGACTATAGTTGAAGAGGTAATGGCCCCTAAACTATGTTCTGGGATGAAAGTTACAGCTTCAGTGAAATCCGTTTGCAAATCGGAGTGATAGATTAGAATCGAGAGCCAACGGTAAGTTTTCTATGTTAAACCATTACACCATTGAAAAACTGGTTACGTTTGCAATCGAAAGAAAAATGACTATAGTTGAAGAGGTAATGGCCCCTAAACTATGTTCTGGGATGAAAGTTACAGCTTCAGTGAAATCCGTTTGCAAATCGGAGTGATAGATTAGAATCGAGAGCCAACGGTAAGTTTTCTATGTTAAACCATTACACCATTGAAAAACTGGTTACGTTTGCAATCGAAAGAAAAATGACTATAGTTGAAGAGGTAATGGCCCCTAAACTATGTTCTGGGATGAAAGTTACAGCTTCAGTGAAATCCGTTTGCAAATCGGAGTGATAGATTAGAATCGAGAGCCAACGGTAAGTTTTCTATGTTAAACCATTACACCATTGAAAAACTGGTTACGTTTGCAATCGAAAGAAAAATGACTATAGTTGAAGAGGTAATGGCCCCTAAACTATGTTCTGGGATGAAAGTTACAGCTTCAGTGAAATCCGTTTGCAAATCGGAGTGATAGATTAGAATCGAGAGCCAACGGTAAGTTTTCTATGTTAAACCATTACACCATTGAAAAACTGGTTACGTTTGCAATCGAAAGAAAAATGACTATAGTTGAAGAGGTAATGGCCCCTAAACTATGTTCTGGGATGAAAGTTACAGCTTCAGTGAAATCCGTTTGCAAATCGGAGTGATAGATTAGAATCGAGAGCCAACGGTAAGTTTTCTATGTTAAACCATTACACCATTGAAAAACTGGTTACGTTTGCAATCGAAAGAAAAATGACTATAGTTGAAGAGGTAATGGCCCCTAAACTATGTTCTGGGATGAAAGTTACAGCTTCAGTGAAATCCGTTTGCAAATCGGAGTGATAGATTAGAATCGAGAGCCAACGGTAAGTTTTCTATGTTAAACCATTACACCATTGAAAAACTGGTTACGTTTGCAATCGAAAGAAAAATGACTATAGTTGAAGAGGTAATGGCCCCTAAACTATGTTCTGGGATGAAAGTTACAGCTTCAGTGAAATCCGTTTGCAAATCGGAGTGATAGATTAGAATCGAGAGCCAACGGTAAGTTTTCTATGTTAAACCATTACACCATTGAAAAACTGGTTACGTTTGCAATCGAAAGAAAAATGACTATAGTTGAAGAGGTAATGGCCCCTAAACTATGTTCTGGGATGAAAGTTACAGCTTCAGTGAAATCCGTTTGCAAATCGGAGTGATAGATTAGAATCGAGAGCCAACGGTAAGTTTTCTATGTTAAACCATTACACCATTGAAAAACTGGTTACGTTTGCAATCGAAAGAAAAATGACTATAGTTGAAGAGGTAATGGCCCCTAAACTATGTTCTGGGATGAAAGTTACAGCTTCAGTGAAATCCGTTTGCAAATCGGAGTGATAGATTAGAATCGAGAGCCAACGGTAAGTTTTCTATGTTAAACCATTACACCATTGAAAAACTGGTTACGTTTGCAATCGAAAGAAAAATGACTATAGTTGAAGAGGTAATGGCCCCTAAACTATGTTCTGGGATGAAAGTTACAGCTTCAGTGAAATCCGTTTGCAAATCGGAGTGATAGATTAGAATCGAGAGCCAACGGTAAGTTTTCTATGTTAAACCATTACAGCCATTGAAAAACTGGTTACGTTTGCAATCGAAAGAAAAATGACTATAGTTGAAGAGGTAATGGCCCCTAAACTATGTTCTGGGATGAAAGTTACAGCTTCAGTGAAATCCGTTTGCAAATCGGAGTGATAGATTAGAATCGAGAGCCAACGGTAAGTTTTCTATGTTAAACCATTACACCATTGAAAAACTGGTTACGTTTGCAATCGAAAGAAAAATGACTATAGTTGAAGAGGTAATGGCCCCTAAACTATGTTCTGGGATGAAAGTTACAGCTTCAGTGAAATCCGTTTGCAAATCGGAGTGATAGATTAGAATCGAGAGCCAACGGTAAGTTTTCTATGTTAAACCATTACACCATTGAAAAACTGGTTACGTTTGCAATCGAAAGAAAAATGACTATAGTTGAAGAGGTAATGGCCCCTAAACTATGTTCTGGGATGAAAGTTACAGCTTCAGTGAAATCCGTTTGCAAATCGGAGTGATAGATTAGAATCGAGAGCCAACGGTAAGTTTTCTATGTTAAACCATTACACCATTGAAAAACTGGTTACGTTTGCAATCGAAAGAAAAATGACTATAGTTGAAGAGGTAATGGCCCCTAAACTATGTTCTGGGATGAAAGTTACAGCTTCAGTGAAATCCGTTTGCAAATCGGAGTGATAGATTAGAATCGAGAGCCAACGGTAAGTTTTCTATGTTAAACCATTACACCATTGAAAAACTGGTTACGTTTGCAATCGAAAGAAAAATGACTATAGTTGAAGAGGTAATGGCCCCTAAACTATGTTCTGGGATGAAAGTTACAGCTTCAGTGAAATCCGTTTGCAAATCGGAGTGATAGATTAGAATCGAGAGCCAACGGTAAGTTTTCTATGTTAAACCATTACACCATTGAAAAACTGGTTACGTTTGCAATCGAAAGAAAAATGACTATAGTTGAAGAGGTAATGGCCCCTAAACTATGTTCTGGGATGAAAGTTACAGCTTCAGTGAAATCCGTTTGCAAATCGGAGTGATAGATTAGAATCGAGAGCCAACGGTAAGTTTTCTATGTTAAACCATTACACCATTGAAAAACTGGTTACGTTTGCAATCGAAAGAAAAATGACTATAGTTGAAGAGGTAATGGCCCCTAAACTATGTTCTGGGATGAAAGTTACAGCTTCAGTGAAATCCGTTTGCAAATCGGAGTGATAGATTAGAATCGAGAGCCAACGGTAAGTTTTCTATGTTAAACCATTACACCATTGAAAAACTGGTTACGTTTGCAATCGAAAGAAAAATGACTATAGTTGAAGAGGTAATGGCCCCTAAACTATGTTCTGGGATGAAAGTTACAGCTTCAGTGAAATCCGTTTGCAAATCGGAGTGATAGATTAGAATCGAGAGCCAACGGTAAGTTTTCTATGTTAAACCATTACACCATTGAAAAACTGGTTACGTTTGCAATCGAAAGAAAAATGACTATAGTTGAAGAGGTAATGGCCCCTAAACTATGTTCTGGGATGAAAGTTACAGCTTCAGTGAAATCCGTTTGCAAATCGGAGTGATAGATTAGAATCGAGAGCCAACGGTAAGTTTTCTATGTTAAACCATTACACCATTGAAAAACTGGTTACGTTTGCAATCGAAAGAAAAATGACTATAGTTGAAGAGGTAATGGCCCCTAAACTATGTTCTGGGATGAAAGTTACAGCTTCAGTGAAATCCGTTTGCAAATCGGAGTGATAGATTAGAATCGAGAGCCAACGGTAAGTTTTCTATGTTAAACCATTACACCATTGAAAAACTGGTTACGTTTGCAATCGAAAGAAAAATGACTATAGTTGAAGAGGTAATGGCCCCTAAACTATGTTCTGGGATGAAAGTTACAGCTTCAGTGAAATCCGTTTGCAAATCGGAGTGATAGATTAGAATCGAGAGCCAACGGTAAGTTTTCTATGTTAAACCATTACACCATTGAAAAACTGGTTACGTTTGCAATCGAAAGAAAAATGACTATAGTTGAAGAGGTAATGGCCCCTAAACTATGTTCTGGGATGAAAGTTACAGCTTCAGTGAAATCCGTTTGCAAATCGGAGTGATAGATTAGAATCGAGAGCCAACGGTAAGTTTTCTATGTTAAACCATTACACCATTGAAAAACTGGTTACGTTTGCAATCGAAAGAAAAATGACTATAGTTGAAGAGGTAATGGCCCCTAAACTATGTTCTGGGATGAAAGTTACAGCTTCAGTGAAATCCGTTTGCAAATCGGAGTGATAGATTAGAATCGAGAGCCAACGGTAAGTTTTCTATGTTAAACCATTACACCATTGAAAAACTGGTTACGTTTGCAATCGAAAGAAAAATGACTATAGTTGAAGAGGTAATGGCCCCTAAACTATGTTCTGGGATGAAAGTTACAGCTTCAGTGAAATCCGTTTGCAAATCGGAGTGATAGATTAGAATCGAGAGCCAACGGTAAGTTTTCTATGTTAAACCATTACACCATTGAAAAACTGGTTACGTTTGCAATCGAAAGAAAAATGACTATAGTTGAAGAGGTAATGGCCCCTAAACTATGTTCTGGGATGAAAGTTACAGCTTCAGTGAAATCCGTTTGCAAATCGGAGTGATAGATTAGAATCGAGAGCCAACGGTAAGTTTTCTATGTTAAACCATTACACCATTGAAAAACTGGTTACGTTTGCAATCGAAAGAAAAATGACTATAGTTGAAGAGGTAATGGCCCCTAAACTATGTTCTGGGATGAAAGTTACAGCTTCAGTGAAATCCGTTTGCAAATCGGAGTGATAGATTAGAATCGAGAGCCAACGGTAAGTTTTCTATGTTAAACCATTACACCATTGAAAAACTGGTTACGTTTGCAATCGAAAGAAAAATGACTATAGTTGAAGAGGTAATGGCCCCTAAACTATGTTCTGGGATGAAAGTTACAGCTTCAGTGAAATCCGTTTGCAAATCGGAGTGATAGATTAGAATCGAGAGCCAACGGTAAGTTTTCTATGTTAAACCATTACACCATTGAAAAACTGGTTACGTTTGCAATCGAAAGAAAAATGACTATAGTTGAAGAGGTAATGGCCCCTAAACTATGTTCTGGGATGAAAGTTACAGCTTCAGTGAAATCCGTTTGCAAATCGGAGTGATAGATTAGAATCGAGAGCCAACGGTAAGTTTTCTATGTTAAACCATTACACCATTGAAAAACTGGTTACGTTTGCAATCGAAAGAAAAATGACTATAGTTGAAGAGGTAATGGCCCCTAAACTATGTTCTGGGATGAAAGTTACAGCTTCAGTGAAATCCGTTTGCAAATCGGAGTGATAGATTAGAATCGAGAGCCAACGGTAAGTTTTCTATGTTAAACCATTACACCATTGAAAAACTGGTTACGTTTGCAATCGAAAGAAAAATGACTATAGTTGAAGAGGTAATGGCCCCTAAACTATGTTCTGGGATGAAAGTTACAGCTTCAGTGAAATCCGTTTGCAAATCGGAGTGATAGATTAGAATCGAGAGCCAACGGTAAGTTTTCTATGTTAAACCATTACACCATTGAAAAACTGGTTACGTTTGCAATCGAAAGAAAAATGACTATAGTTGAAGAGGTAATGGCCCCTAAACTATGTTCTGGGATGAAAGTTACAGCTTCAGTGAAATCCGTTTGCAAATCGGAGTGATAGATTAGAATCGAGAGCCAACGGTAAGTTTTCTATGTTAAACCATTACACCATTGAAAAACTGGTTACGTTTGCAATCGAAAGAAAAATGACTATAGTTGAAGAGGTAATGGCCCCTAAACTATGTTCTGGGATGAAAGTTACAGCTTCAGTGAAATCCGTTTGCAAATCGGAGTGATAGATTAGAATCGAGAGCCAACGGTAAGTTTTCTATGTTAAACCATTACACCATTGAAAAACTGGTTACGTTTGCAATCGAAAGAAAAATGACTATAGTTGAAGAGGTAATGGCCCCTAAACTATGTTCTGGGATGAAAGTTACAGCTTCAGTGAAATCCGTTTGCAAATCGGAGTGATAGATTAGAATCGAGAGCCAACGGTAAGTTTTCTATGTTAAACCATTACACCATTGAAAAACTGGTTACGTTTGCAATCGAAAGAAAAATGACTATAGTTGAAGAGGTAATGGCCCCTAAACTATGTTCTGGGATGAAAGTTACAGCTTCAGTGAAATCCGTTTGCAAATCGGAGTGATAGATTAGAATCGAGAGCCAACGGTAAGTTTTCTATGTTAAACCATTACACCATTGAAAAACTGGTTACGTTTGCAATCGAAAGAAAAATGACTATAGTTGAAGAGGTAATGGCCCCTAAACTATGTTCTGGGATGAAAGTTACAGCTTCAGTGAAATCCGTTTGCAAATCGGAGTGATAGATTAGAATCGAGAGCCAACGGTAAGTTTTCTATGTTAAACCATTACACCATTGAAAAACTGGTTACGTTTGCAATCGAAAGAAAAATGACTATAGTTGAAGAGGTAATGGCCCCTAAACTATGTTCTGGGATGAAAGTTACAGCTTCAGTGAAATCCGTTTGCAAATCGGAGTGATAGATTAGAATCGAGAGCCAACGGTAAGTTTTCTATGTTAAACCATTACACCATTGAAAAACTGGTTACGTTTGCAATCGAAAGAAAAATGACTATAGTTGAAGAGGTAATGGCCCCTAAACTATGTTCTGGGATGAAAGTTACAGCTTCAGTGAAATCCGTTTGCAAATCGGAGTGATAGATTAGAATCGAGAGCCAACGGTAAGTTTTCTATGTTAAACCAATCACAATATTTTTTATTGGAAAATTTTTCAAATTAAACATACAGTGGTCAAATGAATGACACATTGAGTAAACAACAGATATTACATAGTATATAAAACATTATATGAGTCATAGCATCTCATTATTACATACATCCCATGGTATATTGCCGTGATTTTTATTCATTACAACAGTTATAGCATTATTACATCATATCATATAGACAGATAAACTGTTGTTATGATAGGGTTTTTTTGTTAAGATGGTTGTTGGATTTTTATCTTGGTTGTATGTACTGAGCATTGAAGGGTGTTAATCAATGATTTTAAATATTTCACCTTTGTCCATTGTAATTAAAAAGAGATGTTTGGTGGAGCTGTACCTTAGGGAAATGGGGGTCCTACCCGCCTACAGAGATCCCCAAGGACGCGTCCACAAATTGTATTATTGCTTTATGGATTCTTAGGTCTGGTGAAATATAATGCGGTATAGGGAATGGTGGTTCCAACAGCTTCATGTTGTGTCATTATGTCATTCCTCATGAGGTATGACTATTTCCCATCTAATATAACTCATTGTTAGGTTTGACAGTTTGCAGTTAGTAACTAACTAAAACAAAAACAGACTAAGACTAAACTAAACTAAACTAAGACTAAGCTAAGCTAAGCTAAATGAATGAATCTAAGGTGAGTACCCTAGATTAGTCTAATGTATGCAGCTTTATGAGCTGGTCTTGTTCACTAAATGTGGGTCTCTTTATAGGATAGTACTTTCAGCTATGAGGGAATGAGTTTGAATCATAAGCTTCCTTCTGACAGTGTCGACCTTGAATTTTTTGAATGTGAGAGGGAGGTTGGGGGAGTCTACTGGTTAAAGAGTTTAGTTTCAGGATAAATAATTGACCACTGACTTGCCTTGTCCAGAAAGGACTGTACATCTCCGCATCTTAAAGCCCAAGCTTTTTCCGCTAATAAATTTGATTCCACTCTTTTTATAATTTCTATAGCTGTTGGGATTACTGGGGATTTCCAGTTTTCTGCGATGCAGATTTTGGTAGTGATCATGATGTGGTTGAAAATTAGCCTTTCTCTAGAAGGCAAGTCCGTGGTTTTTAAATGCAGCAGAGCCATTCCTGGTGGAATGTTTGAGAGAGACACAGGCAGTTTTTTAAGAAGTTGAGTAATTTCTTTCCATAATTTATGAATCTTTGGGCAATTCCAGAAAATATGAACAAGAGAACCTGTGTTATTACAATTTCTCCAACACATGGGAGACACTTTATCGTCGAATTTTGCGATTTTCTCTGGGGTAAGGTACCATTGCCAGATAAGTTTGATAAAATTCTCATGATGGGATATACAGTGGCTTGTCTTTTTTAAGGATCTATATGCTAATGCCCAATCATCTTGTTCTATATCCTCTTGTAAGATCTCCTGCCATTTCCTTAGCTGCCATTTCGGGGTTTCGTCTTTTAGGGACAAAAGTGATCTATAGAATATTGAAGTACCTTTAGATTTATAGTTTTGAGGATCAAGTAGTTTCCCAATTTGGGGAGGAAGTGAAATAGGATTAGATTCGTGTTTTGTCAAAAATTTGCGTATTCTAAAGTATTTTGGTTTATCAATTATGGGTATGTTATAAGTAGATACAAGATCTTCAAAAGATCTGATCTCCATATTGTTCAACAAATCATCTATCCATTCTATACCATGATCAATCCAATTGTTCACTGACAAGTTTCTCAAGGCCATGTTCAGATTTATTAAAGGTATTTTTTTGGGTTTGGCTAGTGGGTCTTTCTTGCAAAGTTTTGTGAATTCTTTCCAAATTCTTAAGGTGTTGGCAGTAATAGGGTTAGATACTTTTGGTGGTACTTTCCAATTTAATCTGGATTCTAGGAATGTGGTAAAATCATTATCAGGTAGTTGAGATTCTTCGATTGATACCCAGTGTTTTGTGTCATCTTTAGTCCAGATTGCTCTGGATTGCTCCAGTATAGTGGCTTTGTAGTATTTTTCTATATCTGGCACACCAATGCCCATTTCAGAGGTGTGAGTGGTGAGAATTTTGTGTGATAGCCTTGAGGACTTGTTCATCAGAACAAATTTATTGATCTGTTTCTGGATAGAGGAAAAGAATTTTTGGGGGATTTTAATTGGAATATTTCTAAATAGATACAAAAATTGTGGTAATATCATCATTTTGAAAGCGGCAGACCTGCCCATCCATGAAAATTCTAATTTTGATAACGCTTCTAATTTGAGTTTTAATTTGTTGATCCATGGGTCAAAGTTTTCCTTGTATAGTAAGGAAATTGATGGTGTAAGGAAGATACCGAGATATTTGATGGATTTGTCAGTCCAGGTGAATGTACAGGAGTCTTTAAGATCTTGGATTGCTTTTGATTGGACATTGCATGGCATAACCACTGTTTTATTCTCGTTTAGTTTGTAATAGGATATTTTGGAGAATTCATCAAGTTCTGATTTTAAATTTGTTAAAGATATTTTTGGCTTTTGTAGATACAACAAGACATCATCAGCAAATAATCCAATTTTAGTCTCTGAATCTTTTAATTGTATACCATGTATTTTTTTGTTATCTCTAATTTTTTGCGCCAGGGGTTCCATGGTCATAATAAAAATCAAAGGGGATAAGGGACATCCCTGACGAGTTCCGTTTGTAATATTAAATGAAGAAGACATAGTTCCAGATGACAGGACTCTTGCTGAGGGGTTTGAGTAAAGGGCCATTATAGCTTTATGCATAGTACCTATACAACCGAATTTGGTTAAGACGCTGGACATATATTTCCAGTTAACTCTGTCGAACGCCTTCTCCGCGTCTAAAGAGACGAAGAGGGTAGGCGTCCGACAGAGTTTAATTTCATGCATAAGAGCAAGGGCTTTCCTAGTGCTATCGTTTGTTCCTCTTCCTTTGACAAAGCCTGATTGGTCGGGTTTAATTAGTTGCGGAATAAGGGGAGTTAATCTGTTAGCTATTATGCGAGCATATAGCTTGAGGTCGGTATTTAATAAAGAGATGGGTCTATAGTTCCCTGGATCTGTGGGGTCTTTCCCTTCTTTAGGGATAGTAGTGATTACTGCAGAGAGAGATTCTTTGGGAAAGACGCCGAGAGTTGCCACCTCATTAAACATATCTACTAGAGGTTTGGATAAGATGTCGGTAAATTTCTTATAATAATCATTCACAAAGCCGTCAACTCCCGGCGCCTTGTCCTTTTTTAAGGCTTTAATTGCTAATTCTACCTCTTGTTGGGTGAATGGGATATTGATTTGTTTAATTTCAAAGTCTGATAGTTGAGGTAAGTTAATCTTTTCTAAATAATGATCAATCTCCTGTTGGTCTGGGGAATGTGTTTGGGGGTCCTCACTAAGGTTGTATAATTTTTTATAATATGTGGCAAGGGAGTCTACTATGTCATTCGGGTGGTGAACGATAATATTTGAAATGGGGTTTTTAATTTTTATAATTCTCTGTTTGACTCTACGGCCTTTGATTTTTAAAGCCATGGCTTTCCCAGCTTTATTTCTGTCCGAGTACCAATTCTCTTTTAGTATGGATTGCCACTTGTCATATTGATCATACAAGTTTTCTGCCAATTCTTGTCTTGTTCGTTCTAATTTTGATATTAAGTCTTTCCTCTTGTTCATAGATACTTCTTTCTCCAAAGATTTTAATTCATTAAGTAATTTGTCCGTTTTTTCCCTGAATTTTCTTTTTAAAATTGCACTGTGTTTCATAAAGATACCTCGAATATATGCTTTATGCGCATTCCATAGGGTAGATCTAGAGATTCCCTCTGTGTCGTTAAACCTAAAGTACTCCTCTAGGTCTTTTTTGATACTAGGAAAAGAGTGTTCAGAATGAAGAACAGTTTTGTTCATTCTCCATGAGGTATTATTACAGGGAGGTCCCTGTAAATCAATTTTAGCTGATAGTGGGGCATGGTCTGACCATATTCTACTTCCTATTTCCACATCTGAAAACAAGGGGAGAGTAAATTTGTCTGTTAGGATATAGTCAATCCTAGTAAAAGAGTGATAGATAGAAGAGAAGAAGGTGTATTGTCTACTTTGTGGGTGCAGACATCTCCATACATCATATAATTCGAAGTTAGCTAGATTAGATTGTATGTTAGCCGGGTTTTTTCTTATGGTGCAAGAGCGATCTAATGATGGGTCTGTGACTGCATTCAAATCTCCCGTGATAACCAATGCACCTTTCTTCATCTTCGTAATTTTGTTTAATTTTTTGTTTAAGAAGCTAGACTGGTGCAAGTTGGGGGAATAAATATTTGCTATTGTGTATTCTTGAGAGTTAATTTTCCCCACAACGACCACCAGTCTACCATCTATGCTGCTATATGTATCTATCTGTTCGAATCCTAATGAATCGCGTATTGCAATACATACTCCTCTTTTCTTTTTGCTAGGTAGAGTGGCGTGGTAGATCTTAGAGAAATTCTGCAGTTTAAACTTAGCTGCCCCTTTGGAATTTAAATGTGTCTCTTGGAGACATAATAAGTCTACTTTTTCATCTTTAACTAATTTATTAACTAAGAATCTTTTCCTATAGGAGTTTACTCCTCTCACATTTAGGGAGAGAATATTAAGTTTTTGCGACATTCTTTTTTTTAGAATTGCAGTTACATGATACAAACATTTTTAGGTCGAAGCCGTCAGTATAAAACCTCAAACAAATAATTGAAAGAATTCTGTTAAACAAGAAACATATCTTATGTAGTCCATAGCTGGTGGAAAGAAAGTTGGTTAATTGGAATATGAGACCATATAGTGCATATTTGTACTTATACTTATCGTAGGACCAGTTCCAAAAGTAGTAGCTTTTTGAACAAGTTAGAAGCTGGATCCTGTAACAGTTGCTGAAAAATAGAAAACACACAACAACAAGAAAAAGAACATTGCAGTGTAACATGTTGCATGCATCAATTACCATGGGTCTAAAAGACCTAATCCTTTCCAAGGATTATCAGGGGATTCTCCTCTGAAAGCAGAAAAGGGGGATAAGTATCCCGAGGAGAAGGTCCTGTTAGGGGGAAAGTTTGTGGCATGAGACCACTGAGTGTAGTTTTAAGTTCCTCCACTTGCTGAGGAGGATTTCTCACCCTCTGGTTTCTCATGGGTCCATTCCATTTGTTGGGTTTCTGCAGGAGGAAGGGCAAGTCTCCTTTCTTTAACGTTCACGTTCACAGTCTGAAGTTTCCATCGGTGTAGCAGTTCAAATCCTTCTTTAGGAGAATGTAGAGCGATGATCCTTCCATTTTCTCTTAGTAGGAGTTTGGTTGGGAAACCCCATTGGTAGGCAATGTTATTTTGTCTTAGCGTCGCGGTAATTGGGCCAAACTCCCTTCTAGCTTTCAAGGTCATCTGCGATAAGTCAGAATAAAGAGTCAGTTCTTGGTAGGGATCTGGGAGTTTTTTCCCTTTCCTTGTTGAGGCCAGAAATTGATCCTTTACGTGGTAAAAGTGCACCCGAGTGATGACATCTCGAGGAACTTTTTCAGGGAGAAAACTGGGTTTCGGCAGTCTATGTGTACGATCCAAAACCAACTCCGAGTCAGGAACATTTGGAAGTGTGGTTTTGATTATGTCTTTAACATATTCTTGTAATCCTTCCGTGGTGACTGATTCAGGTATGCCTCTGATCTTGACGTTGTTACGTCTATTACGGTCCTCTGAGTCGATTATTTTTTCTTTCATCCATTGGACGTCTTCGTATACCTCATTGTGTGAGTCCACAAGTTCATTGTGTGCTTGAGCGAATTGTTTCACCTTTTGCTCGACCGTATGCATTCTTTTATCTGTAGAGATCGCAAACTGTGTAAATTGATCCGTCAACTTCCTCACTTCAGCTTGCATTGTTGATTGGATCATTTTCTGGAAGGAGATCATAAAGTCCCTGAAAAAGGTTTGGGTAATGGGTTGATCAGAATTCGGAAATTTCTCGATCAAGTCCGGGAAATTCTGTTCTTCCAGATCCTCTTGATTTTCCAGTCTTTTCTTGGATTTGGCTGGACTACGGGTAGAGGGAGATGTGGAAGAGTCATCTTCATCTTCTTCAGTATCATCTTGGCTTTGGTCGCCTGGAAATACGCGTTGGGCTTCTGTTTGTACGCCTGGATGTTCTGGTGTAAATACGCGTTGGCCGCTAGATTGTACGCGTGGATCCCTTACATGTACGCGTTCGTCATCAAATTGTACGCGTGAAAGTACGCGTGCGCTACTCCGCATGCGTAAATTCTGCCCGCGGGACCCACCTTCGTTCTCCGGTTCTGGGGGGAATTGAGCGGCGGTTTTTGTATCCTCCAGGTGGTAGAGGGGTGAGAAGGCGTTTCGCCGCGGTAGTGGGTCGTTCTGCTCACCCTGGTAGTAGCTGCTGCTGCTTCTTCTTCCCTCATGGCGGCGGCCATCTTGGTCTGGATCTGTGTACCAGGCCTCAAGCTTCCTCGGCTTAGGGGAGTCTTTCTTCCTCTTAGGAGTGATTCTTCTGGGGTCCATGATGGTCAGAGAGTGTTCCCCCTCGATCTTGCTGCAAAAAATCTGATTTTTGGAGGTGCTGTGAGTTGCTTTAGCAGTGTGTCTCTCAGAGCTGCAGACTCACACAGCCATTCAGCTCTGCCTCCAGGCCACGCCTTCTATGTTAAACCATTACACCATTGAAAAACTGGTTACGTTTGCAATCGAAAGAAAAATGACTATAGTTGAAGAGGTAATGGCCCCTAAACTATGTTCTGGGATGAAAGTTACAGCTTCAGTGAAATCCGTTTGCAAATCGGAGTGATAGATTAGAATCGAGAGCCAACGGTAAGTTTTCTATGTTAAACCATTACACCATTGAAAAACTGGTTACGTTTGCAATCGAAAGAAAAATGACTATAGTTGAAGAGGTAATGGCCCCTAAACTATGTTCTGGGATGAAAGTTACAGCTTCAGTGAAATCCGTTTGCAAATCGGAGTGATAGATTAGAATCGAGAGCCAACGGTAAGTTTTCTATGTTAAACCATTACACCATTGAAAAACTGGTTACGTTTGCAATCGAAAGAAAAATGACTATAGTTGAAGAGGTAATGGCCCCTAAACTATGTTCTGGGATGAAAGTTACAGCTTCAGTGAAATCCGTTTGCAAATCGGAGTGATAGATTAGAATCGAGAGCCAACGGTAAGTTTTCTATGTTAAACCATTACACCATTGAAAAACTGGTTACGTTTGCAATCGAAAGAAAAATGACTATAGTTGAAGAGGTAATGGCCCCTAAACTATGTTCTGGGATGAAAGTTACAGCTTCAGTGAAATCCGTTTGCAAATCGGAGTGATAGATTAGAATCGAGAGCCAACGGTAAGTTTTCTATGTTAAACCATTACGCCATTGAAAAACTGGTTACGTTTGCAATCGAAAGAAAAATGACTATAGTTGAAGCGGTAATGGCCCCTAAACTATGTTCTGGGATGAAAGTTACAGCTTCAGTGAAATCCGTTTGCAAATCGGAGTGATAGATTAGAATCGAGAGCCAACGGTAAGTTTTCTATGTTAAACCATTACACCATTGAAAAACTGGTTACGTTTGCAATCGAAAGAAAAATGACTATAGTTGAAGAGGTAATGGCCCCTAAACTATGTTCTGGGATGAAAGTTACAGCTTCAGTGAAATCCGTTTGCAAATCGGAGTGATAGATTAGAATCGAGAGCCAACGGTAAGTTTTCTATGTTAAACCATTACACCATTGAAAAACTGGTTACGTTTGCAATCGAAAGAAAAATGACTATAGTTGAAGAGGTAATGGCCCCTAAACTATGTTCTGGGATGAAAGTTACAGCTTCAGTGAAATCCGTTTGCAAATCGGAGTGATAGATTAGAATCGAGAGCCAACGGTAAGTTTTCTATGTTAAACCATTACACCATTGAAAAACTGGTTACGTTTGCAATCGAAAGAAAAATGACTATAGTTGAAGAGGTAATGGCCCCTAAACTATGTTCTGGGATGAAAGTTACAGCTTCAGTGAAATCCGTTTGCAAATCGGAGTGATAGATTAGAATCGAGAGCCAACGGTAAGTTTTCTATGTTAAACCATTACACCATTGAAAAACTGGTTACGTTTGCAATCGAAAGAAAAATGACTATAGTTGAAGAGGTAATGGCCCCTAAACTATGTTCTGGGATGAAAGTTACAGCTTCAGTGAAATCCGTTTGCAAATCGGAGTGATAGATTAGAATCGAGAGCCAACGATAAGTTTTCTCTGTTAAACCATTACACCATTGAAAAACTGGTTACGTTTGCAATCGAAAGAAAAATGACTATAGTTGAAGAGGTAATGGCCCCTAAACTATGTTCTGGGATGAAAGTTACAGCTTCAGTGAAATCCGTTTGCAAATCGGAGTGATAGATTAGAATCGAGAGCCAACGGTAAGTTTTCTATGTTAAACCATTACACCATTGAAAAACTGGTTACGTTTGCAATCGAAAGAAAAATGACTATAGTTGAAGAGGTAATGGCCCCTAAACTATGTTCTGGGATGAAAGTTACAGCTTCAGTGAAATCCGTTTGCAAATCGGAGTGATAGATTAGAATCGAGAGCCAACGGTAAGTTTTCTATGTTAAACCATTACACCATTGAAAAACTGGTTACGTTTGCAATCGAAAGAAAAATGACTATAGTTGAAGAGGTAATGGCCCCTAAACTATGTTCTGGGATGAAAGTTACAGCTTCAGTGAAATCCGTTTGCAAATCGGAGTGATAGATTAGAATCGAGAGCCAACGGTAAGTTTTCTATGTTAAACCATTACACCATTGAAAAACTGGTTACGTTTGCAATCGAAAGAAAAATGACTATAGTTGAAGAGGTAATGGCCCCTAAACTATGTTCTGGGATGAAAGTTACAGCTTCAGTGAAATCCGTTTGCAAATCGGAGTGATAGATTAGAATCGAGAGCCAACGGTAAGTTTTCTATGTTAAACCATTACACCATTGAAAAACTGGTTACGTTTGCAATCGAAAGAAAAATGACTATAGTTGAAGAGGTAATGGCCCCTAAACTATGTTCTGGGATGAAAGTTACAGCTTCAGTGAAATCCGTTTGCAAATCGGAGTGATAGATTAGAATCGAGAGCCAACGGTAAGTTTTCTATGTTAAACCATTACACCATTGAAAAACTGGTTACGTTTGCAATCGAAAGAAAAATGACTATAGTTGAAGAGGTAATGGCCCCTAAACTATGTTCTGGGATGAAAGTTACAGCTTCAGTGAAATCCGTTTGCAAATCGGAGTGATAGATTAGAATCGAGAGCCAACGGTAAGTTTTCTATGTTAAACCATTACACCATTGAAAAACTGGTTACGTTTGCAATCGAAAGAAAAATGACTATAGTTGAAGAGGTAATGGCCCCTAAACTATGTTCTGGGATGAAAGTTACAGCTTCAGTGAAATCCGTTTGCAAATCGGAGTGATAGATTAGAATCGAGAGCCAACGGTAAGTTTTCTATGTTAAACCATTACACCATTGAAAAACTGGTTACGTTTGCAATCGAAAGAAAAATGACTATAGTTGAAGAGGTAATGGCCCCTAAACTATGTTCTGGGATGAAAGTTACAGCTTCAGTGAAATCCGTTTGCAAATCGGAGTGATAGATTAGAATCGAGAGCCAACGGTAAGTTTTCTATGTTAAACCATTACACCATTGAAAAACTGGTTACGTTTGCAATCGAAAGAAAAATGACTATAGTTGAAGAGGTAATGGCCCCTAAAATATGTTCTGGGATGAAAGTTACAGCTTCAGTGAAATCCGTTTGCAAATCGGAGTGATAGATTAGAATCGAGAGCCAACGGTAAGTTTTCTATGTTAAACCATTACGCCATTGAAAAACTGGTTACGTTTGCAATCGAAAGAAAAATGACTATAGTTGAAGAGGTAATGGCCCCTAAACTATGTTCTGGGATGAAAGTTACAGCTTCAGTGAAATCCGTTTGCAAATCGGAGTGATAGATTAGAATCGAGAACCAACGGTAAGTTTTCTATGTTAAACCATTACACCATTGAAAAACTGGTTACGTTTGCAATCGAAAGAAAAATGACTATAGTTGAAGAGGTAATGGCCCCTAAACTATGTTCTGGGATGAAAGTTACAGCTTCAGTGAAATCCGTTTGCAAATCGGAGTGATAGATTAGAATCGAGAGCCAACGGTAAGTTTTCTATGTTAAACCATTACACCATTGAAAAACTGGTTACGTTTGCAATCGAAAGAAAAATGACTATAGTTGAAGAGGTAATGGCCCCTAAACTATGTTCTGGGATGAAAGTTACAGCTTCAGTGAAATCCGTTTGCAAATCGGAGTGATAGATTAGAATCGAGAGCCAACGGTAAGTTTTCTATGTTAAACCATTACACCATTGAAAAACTGGTTACGTTTGCAATCGAAAGAAAAATGACTATAGTTGAAGAGGTAATGGCCCCTAAACTATGTTCTGGGATGAAAGTTACAGCTTCAGTGAAATCCGTTTGCAAATCGGAGTGATAGATTAGAATCGAGAGCCAACGGTAAGTTTTCTATGTTAAACCATTACACCATTGAAAAACTGGTTACGTTTGCAATCGAAAGAAAAATGACTATAGTTGAAGAGGTAATGGCCCCTAAACTATGTTCTGGGATGAAAGTTACAGCTTCAGTGAAATCCGTTTGCAAATCGGAGTGATAGATTAGAATCGAGAGCCAACGGTAAGTTTTCTATGTTAAACCATTACACCATTGAAAAACTGGTTACGTTTGCAATCGAAAGAAAAATGACTATAGTTGAAGAGGTAATGGCCCCTAAACTATGTTCTGGGATGAAAGTTACAGCTTCAGTGAAATCCGTTTGCAAATCGGAGTGATAGATTAGAATCGAGAGCCAACGGTAAGTTTTCTATGTTAAACCATTACACCATTGAAAAACTGGTTACGTTTGCAATCGAAAGAAAAATGACTATAGTTGAAGAGGTAATGGCCCCTAAACTATGTTCTGGGATGAAAGTTACAGCTTCAGTGAAATCCGTTTGCAAATCGGAGTGATAGATTAGAATCGAGAGCCAACGGTAAGTTTTCTATGTTAAACCATTACACCATTGAAAAACTGGTTACGTTTGCAATCGAAAGAAAAATGACTATAGTTGAAGAGGTAATGGCCCCTAAACTATGTTCTGGGATGAAAGTTACAGCTTCAGTGAAATCCGTTTGCAAATCGGAGTGATAGATTAGAATCGAGAGCCAACGGTAAGTTTTCTATGTTAAACCATTACACCATTGAAAAACTGGTTACGTTTGCAATCGAAAGAAAAATGACTATAGTTGAAGAGGTAATGGCCCCTAAACTATGTTCTGGGATGAAAGTTACAGCTTCAGTGAAATCCGTTTGCAAATCGGAGTGATAGATTAGAATCGAGAGCCAACGGTAAGTTTTCTATGTTAAACCATTACACCATTGAAAAACTGGTTACGTTTGCAATCGAAAGAAAAATGACTATAGTTGAAGAGGTAATGGCCCCTAAACTATGTTCTGGGATGAAAGTTACAGCTTCAGTGAAATCCGTTTGCAAATCGGAGTGATAGATTAGAATCGAGAGCCAACGGTAAGTTTTCTATGTTAAACCATTACACCATTGAAAAACTGGTTACGTTTGCAATCGAAAGAAAAATGACTATAGTTGAAGAGGTAATGGCCCCTAAACTATGTTCTGGGATGAAAGTTACAGCTTCAGTGAAATCCGTTTGCAAATCGGAGTGATAGATTAGAATCGAGAGCCAACGGTAAGTTTTCTATGTTAAACCATTACACCATTGAAAAACTGGTTACGTTTGCAATCGAAAGAAAAATGACTATAGTTGAAGAGGTAATGGCCCCTAAACTATGTTCTGGGATGAAAGTTACAGCTTCAGTGAAATCCGTTTGCAAATCGGAGTGATAGATTAGAATCGAGAGCCAACGGTAAGTTTTCTATGTTAAACCATTACACCATTGAAAAACTGGTTACGTTTGCAATCGAAAGAAAAATGACTATAGTTGAAGAGGTAATGGCCCCTAAACTATGTTCTGGGATGAAAGTTACAGCTTCAGTGAAATCCGTTTGCAAATCGGAGTGATAGATTAGAATCGAGAGCCAACGGTAAGTTTTCTATGTTAAACCATTACACCATTGAAAAACTGGTTACGTTTGCAATCGAAAGAAAAATGACTATAGTTGAAGAGGTAATGGCCCCTAAACTATGTTCTGGGATGAAAGTTACAGCTTCAGTGAAATCCGTTTGCAAATCGGAGTGATAGATTAGAATCGAGAGCCAACGGTAAGTTTTCTATGTTAAACCATTACACCATTGAAAAACTGGTTACGTTTGCAATCGAAAGAAAAATGACTATAGTTGAAGAGGTAATGGCCCCTAAACTATGTTCTGGGATGAAAGTTACAGCTTCAGTGAAATCCGTTTGCAAATCGGAGTGATAGATTAGAATCGAGAGCCAACGGTAAGTTTTCTATGTTAAACCATTACACCATTGAAAAACTGGTTACGTTTGCAATCGAAAGAAAAATGACTATAGTTGAAGAGGTAATGGCCCCTAAACTATGTTCTGGGATGAAAGTTACAGCTTCAGTGAAATCCGTTTGCAAATCGGAGTGATAGATTAGAATCGAGAGCCAACGGTAAGTTTTCTATGTTAAACCATTACACCATTGAAAAACTGGTTACGTTTGCAATCGAAAGAAAAATGACTATAGTTGAAGAGGTAATGGCCCCTAAACTATGTTCTGGGATGAAAGTTACAGCTTCAGTGAAATCCGTTTGCAAATCGGAGTGATAGATTAGAATCGAGAGCCAACGGTAAGTTTTCTATGTTAAACCATTACACCATTGAAAAACTGGTTACGTTTGCAATCGAAAGAAAAATGACTATAGTTGAAGAGGTAATGGCCCCTAAACTATGTTCTGGGATGAAAGTTACAGCTTCAGTGAAATCCGTTTGCAAATCGGAGTGATAGATTAGAATCGAGAGCCAACGGTAAGTTTTCTATGTTAAACCATTACACCATTGAAAAACTGGTTACGTTTGCAATCGAAAGAAAAATGACTATAGTTGAAGAGGTAATGGCCCCTAAACTATGTTCTGGGATGAAAGTTACAGCTTCAGTGAAATCCGTTTGCAAATCGGAGTGATAGATTAGAATCGAGAGCCAACGGTAAGTTTTCTATGTTAAACCATTACACCATTGAAAAACTGGTTACGTTTGCAATCGAAAGAAAAATGACTATAGTTGAAGAGGTAATGGCCCCTAAACTATGTTCTGGGATGAAAGTTACAGCTTCAGTGAAATCCGTTTGCAAATCGGAGTGATAGATTAGAATCGAGAGCCAACGGTAAGTTTTCTATGTTAAACCATTACACCATTGAAAAACTGGTTACGTTTGCAATCGAAAGAAAAATGACTATAGTTGAAGAGGTAATGGCCCCTAAACTATGTTCTGGGATGAAAGTTACAGCTTCAGTGAAATCCGTTTGCAAATCGGAGTGATAGATTAGAATCGAGAGCCAACGGTAAGTTTTCTATGTTAAACCATTACACCATTGAAAAACTGGTTACGTTTGCAATCGAAAGAAAAATGACTATAGTTGAAGAGGTAATGGCCCCTAAACTATGTTCTGGGATGAAAGTTACAGCTTCAGTGAAATCCGTTTGCAAATCGGAGTGATAGATTAGAATCGAGAGCCAACGGTAAGTTTTCTATGTTAAACCATTACACCATTGAAAAACTGGTTACGTTTGCAATCGAAAGAAAAATGACTATAGTTGAAGAGGTAATGGCCCCTAAACTATGTTCTGGGATGAAAGTTACAGCTTCAGTGAAATCCGTTTGCAAATCGGAGTGATAGATTAGAATCGAGAGCCAACGGTAAGTTTTCTATGTTAAACCATTACACCATTGAAAAACTGGTTACGTTTGCAATCGAAAGAAAAATGACTATAGTTGAAGAGGTAATGGCCCCTAAACTATGTTCTGGGATGAAAGTTACAGCTTCAGTGAAATCCGTTTGCAAATCGGAGTGATAGATTAGAATCGAGAGCCAACGGTAAGTTTTCTATGTTAAACCATTACACCATTGAAAAACTGGTTACGTTTGCAATCGAAAGAAAAATGACTATAGTTGAAGAGGTAATGGCCCCTAAACTATGTTCTGGGATGAAAGTTACAGCTTCAGTGAAATCCGTTTGCAAATCGGAGTGATAGATTAGAATCGAGAGCCAACGGTAAGTTTTCTATGTTAAACCATTACACCATTGAAAAACTGGTTACGTTTGCAATCGAAAGAAAAATGACTATAGTTGAAGAGGTAATGGCCCCTAAACTATGTTCTGGGATGAAAGTTACAGCTTCAGTGAAATCCGTTTGCAAATCGGAGTGATAGATTAGAATCGAGAGCCAACGGTAAGTTTTCTATGTTAAACCATTACACCATTGAAAAACTGGTTACGTTTGCAATCGAAAGAAAAATGACTATAGTTGAAGAGGTAATGGCCCCTAAACTATGTTCTGGGATGAAAGTTACAGCTTCAGTGAAATCCGTTTGCAAATCGGAGTGATAGATTAGAATCGAGAGCCAACGGTAAGTTTTCTATGTTAAACCATTACACCATTGAAAAACTGGTTACGTTTGCAATCGAAAGAAAAATGACTATAGTTGAAGAGGTAATGGCCCCTAAACTATGTTCTGGGATGAAAGTTACAGCTTCAGTGAAATCCGTTTGCAAATCGGAGTGATAGATTAGAATCGAGAGCCAACGGTAAGTTTTCTATGTTAAACCATTACACCATTGAAAAACTGGTTACGTTTGCAATCGAAAGAAAAATGACTATAGTTGAAGAGGTAATGGCCCCTAAACTATGTTCTGGGATGAAAGTTACAGCTTCAGTGAAATCCGTTTGCAAATCGGAGTGATAGATTAGAATCGAGAGCCAACGGTAAGTTTTCTATGTTAAACCATTACACCATTGAAAAACTGGTTACGTTTGCAATCGAAAGAAAAATGACTATAGTTGAAGAGGTAATGGCCCCTAAACTATGTTCTGGGATGAAAGTTACAGCTTCAGTGAAATCCGTTTGCAAATCGGAGTGATAGATTAGAATCGAGAGCCAACGGTAAGTTTTCTATGTTAAACCATTACACCATTGAAAAACTGGTTACGTTTGCAATCGAAAGAAAAATGACTATAGTTGAAGAGGTAATGGCCCCTAAACTATGTTCTGGGATGAAAGTTACAGCTTCAGTGAAATCCGTTTGCAAATCGGAGTGATAGATTAGAATCGAGAGCCAACGGTAAGTTTTCTATGTTAAACCATTACACCATTGAAAAACTGGTTACGTTTGCAATCGAAAGAAAAATGACTATAGTTGAAGAGGTAATGGCCCCTAAACTATGTTCTGGGATGAAAGTTACAGCTTCAGTGAAATCCGTTTGCAAATCGGAGTGATAGATTAGAATCGAGAGCCAACGGTAAGTTTTCTATGTTAAACCATTACACCATTGAAAAACTGGTTACGTTTGCAATCGAAAGAAAAATGACTATAGTTGAAGAGGTAATGGCCCCTAAACTATGTTCTGGGATGAAAGTTACAGCTTCAGTGAAATCCGTTTGCAAATCGGAGTGATAGATTAGAATCGAGAGCCAACGGTAAGTTTTCTATGTTAAACCATTACACCATTGAAAAACTGGTTACGTTTGCAATCGAAAGAAAAATGACTATAGTTGAAGAGGTAATGGCCCCTAAACTATGTTCTGGGATGAAAGTTACAGCTTCAGTGAAATCCGTTTGCAAATCGGAGTGATAGATTAGAATCGAGAGCCAACGGTAAGTTTTCTATGTTAAACCATTACACCATTGAAAAACTGGTTACGTTTGCAATCGAAAGAAAAATGACTATAGTTGAAGAGGTAATGGCCCCTAAACTATGTTCTGGGATGAAAGTTACAGCTTCAGTGAAATCCGTTTGCAAATCGGAGTGATAGATTAGAATCGAGAGCCAACGGTAAGTTTTCTATGTTAAACCATTACACCATTGAAAAACTGGTTACGTTTGCAATCGAAAGAAAAATGACTATAGTTGAAGAGGTAATGGCCCCTAAACTATGTTCTGGGATGAAAGTTACAGCTTCAGTGAAATCCGTTTGCAAATCGGAGTGATAGATTAGAATCGAGAGAGCCAACGGTAAGTTTTCTATGTTAAACCATTACACCATTGAAAAACTGGTTACGTTTGCAATCGAAAGAAAAATGACTATAGTTGAAGAGGTAATGGCCCCTAAACTATGTTCTGGGATGAAAGTTACAGCTTCAGTGAAATCCGTTTGCAAATCGGAGTGATAGATTAGAATCGAGAGCCAACGGTAAGTTTTCTATGTTAAACCATTACACCATTGAAAAACTGGTTACGTTTGCAATCGAAAGAAAAATGACTATAGTTGAAGAGGTAATGGCCCCTAAACTATGTTCTGGGATGAAAGTTACAGCTTCAGTGAAATCCGTTTGCAAATCGGAGTGATAGATTAGAATCGAGAGCCAACGGTAAGTTTTCTATGTTAAACCATTACACCATTGAAAAACTGGTTACGTTTGCAATCGAAAGAAAAATGACTATAGTTGAAGAGGTAATGGCCCCTAAACTATGTTCTGGGATGAAAGTTACAGCTTCAGTGAAATCCGTTTGCAAATCGGAGTGATAGATTAGAATCGAGAGCCAACGGTAAGTTTTCTATGTTAAACCATTACACCATTGAAAAACTGGTTACGTTTGCAATCGAAAGAAAAATGACTATAGTTGAAGAGGTAATGGCCCCTAAACTATGTTCTGGGATGAAAGTTACAGCTTCAGTGAAATCCGTTTGCAAATCGGAGTGATAGATTAGAATCGAGAGCCAACGGTAAGTTTTCTATGTTAAACCATTACACCATTGAAAAACTGGTTACGTTTGCAATCGAAAGAAAAATGACTATAGTTGAAGAGGTAATGGCCCCTAAACTATGTTCTGGGATGAAAGTTACAGCTTCAGTGAAATCCGTTTGCAAATCGGAGTGATAGATTAGAATCGAGAGCCAACGGTAAGTTTTCTATGTTAAACCATTACACCATTGAAAAACTGGTTACGTTTGCAATCGAAAGAAAAATGACTATAGTTGAAGAGGTAATGGCCCCTAAACTATGTTCTGGGATGAAAGTTACAGCTTCAGTGAAATCCGTTTGCAAATCGGAGTGATAGATTAGAATCGAGAGCCAACGGTAAGTTTTCTATGTTAAACCATTACACCATTGAAAAACTGGTTACGTTTGCAATCGAAAGAAAAATGACTATAGTTGAAGAGGTAATGGCCCCTAAACTATGTTCTGGGATGAAAGTTACAGCTTCAGTGAAATCCGTTTGCAAATCGGAGTGATAGATTAGAATCGAGAGCCAACGGTAAGTTTTCTATGTTAAACCATTACACCATTGAAAAACTGGTTACGTTTGCAATCGAAAGAAAAATGACTATAGTTGAAGAGGTAATGGCCCCTAAACTATGTTCTGGGATGAAAGTTACAGCTTCAGTGAAATCCGTTTGCAAATCGGAGTGATAGATTAGAATCGAGAGCCAACGGTAAGTTTTCTATGTTAAACCATTACACCATTGAAAAACTGGTTACGTTTGCAATCGAAAGAAAAATGACTATAGTTGAAGAGGTAATGGCCCCTAAACTATGTTCTGGGATGAAAGTTACAGCTTCAGTGAAATCCGTTTGCAAATCGGAGTGATAGATTAGAATCGAGAGCCAACGGTAAGTTTTCTATGTTAAACCATTACACCATTGAAAAACTGGTTACGTTTGCAATCGAAAGAAAAATGACTATAGTTGAAGAGGTAATGGCCCCTAAACTATGTTCTGGGATGAAAGTTACAGCTTCAGTGAAATCCGTTTGCAAATCGGAGTGATAGATTAGAATCGAGAGCCAACGGTAAGTTTTCTATGTTAAACCATTACACCATTGAAAAACTGGTTACGTTTGCAATCGAAAGAAAAATGACTATAGTTGAAGAGGTAATGGCCCCTAAACTATGTTCTGGGATGAAAGTTACAGCTTCAGTGAAATCCGTTTGCAAATCGGAGTGATAGATTAGAATCGAGAGCCAACGGTAAGTTTTCTATGTTAAACCATTACACCATTGAAAAACTGGTTACGTTTGCAATCGAAAGAAAAATGACTATAGTTGAAGAGGTAATGGCCCCTAAACTATGTTCTGGGATGAAAGTTACAGCTTCAGTGAAATCCGTTTGCAAATCGGAGTGATAGATTAGAATCGAGAGCCAACGGTAAGTTTTCTATGTTAAACCATTACACCATTGAAAAACTGGTTACGTTTGCAATCGAAAGAAAAATGACTATAGTTGAAGAGGTAATGGCCCCTAAACTATGTTCTGGGATGAAAGTTACAGCTTCAGTGAAATCCGTTTGCAAATCGGAGTGATAGATTAGAATCGAGAGCCAACGGTAAGTTTTCTATGTTAAACCATTACACCATTGAAAAACTGGTTACGTTTGCAATCGAAAGAAAAATGACTATAGTTGAAGAGGTAATGGCCCCTAAACTATGTTCTGGGATGAAAGTTACAGCTTCAGTGAAATCCGTTTGCAAATCGGAGTGATAGATTAGAATCGAGAGCCAACGGTAAGTTTTCTATGTTAAACCATTACACCATTGAAAAACTGGTTACGTTTGCAATCGAAAGAAAAATGACTATAGTTGAAGAGGTAATGGCCCCTAAACTATGTTCTGGGATGAAAGTTACAGCTTCAGTGAAATCCGTTTGCAAATCGGAGTGATAGATTAGAATCGAGAGCCAACGGTAAGTTTTCTATGTTAAACCATTACACCATTGAAAAACTGGTTACGTTTGCAATCGAAAGAAAAATGACTATAGTTGAAGAGGTAATGGCCCCTAAACTATGTTCTGGGATGAAAGTTACAGCTTCAGTGAAATCCGTTTGCAAATCGGAGTGATAGATTAGAATCGAGAGCCAACGGTAAGTTTTCTATGTTAAACCATTACACCATTGAAAAACTGGTTACGTTTGCAATCGAAAGAAAAATGACTATAGTTGAAGAGGTAATGGCCCCTAAACTATGTTCTGGGATGAAAGTTACAGCTTCAGTGAAATCCGTTTGCAAATCGGAGTGATAGATTAGAATCGAGAGCCAACGGTAAGTTTTCTATGTTAAACCATTACACCATTGAAAAACTGGTTACGTTTGCAATCGAAAGAAAAATGACTATAGTTGAAGAGGTAATGGCCCCTAAACTATGTTCTGGGATGAAAGTTACAGCTTCAGTGAAATCCGTTTGCAAATCGGAGTGATAGATTAGAATCGAGAGCCAACGGTAAGTTTTCTATGTTAAACCATTACACCATTGAAAAACTGGTTACGTTTGCAATCGAAAGAAAAATGACTATAGTTGAAGAGGTAATGGCCCCTAAACTATGTTCTGGGATGAAAGTTACAGCTTCAGTGAAATCCGTTTGCAAATCGGAGTGATAGATTAGAATCGAGAGCCAACGGTAAGTTTTCTATGTTAAACCATTACACCATTGAAAAACTGGTTACGTTTGCAATCGAAAGAAAAATGACTATAGTTGAAGAGGTAATGGCCCCTAAACTATGTTCTGGGATGAAAGTTACAGCTTCAGTGAAATCCGTTTGCAAATCGGAGTGATAGATTAGAATCGAGAGCCAACGGTAAGTTTTCTATGTTAAACCATTACACCATTGAAAAACTGGTTACGTTTGCAATCGAAAGAAAAATGACTATAGTTGAAGAGGTAATGGCCCCTAAACTATGTTCTGGGATGAAAGTTACAGCTTCAGTGAAATCCGTTTGCAAATCGGAGTGATAGATTAGAATCGAGAGCCAACGGTAAGTTTTCTATGTTAAACCATTACACCATTGAAAAACTGGTTACGTTTGCAATCGAAAGAAAAATGACTATAGTTGAAGAGGTAATGGCCCCTAAACTATGTTCTGGGATGAAAGTTACAGCTTCAGTGAAATCCGTTTGCAAATCGGAGTGATAGATTAGAATCGAGAGCCAACGGTAAGTTTTCTATGTTAAACCATTACACCATTGAAAAACTGGTTACGTTTGCAATCGAAAGAAAAATGACTATAGTTGAAGAGGTAATGGCCCCTAAACTATGTTCTGGGATGAAAGTTACAGCTTCAGTGAAATCCGTTTGCAAATCGGAGTGATAGATTAGAATCGAGAGCCAACGGTAAGTTTTCTATGTTAAACCATTACACCATTGAAAAACTGGTTACGTTTGCAATCGAAAGAAAAATGACTATAGTTGAAGAGGTAATGGCCCCTAAACTATGTTCTGGGATGAAAGTTACAGCTTCAGTGAAATCCGTTTGCAAATCGGAGTGATAGATTAGAATCGAGAGCCAACGGTAAGTTTTCTATGTTAAACCATTACACCATTGAAAAACTGGTTACGTTTGCAATCGAAAGAAAAATGACTATAGTTGAAGAGGTAATGGCCCCTAAACTATGTTCTGGGATGAAAGTTACAGCTTCAGTGAAATCCGTTTGCAAATCGGAGTGATAGATTAGAATCGAGAGCCAACGGTAAGTTTTCTATGTTAAACCATTACACCATTGAAAAACTGGTTACGTTTGCAATCGAAAGAAAAATGACTATAGTTGAAGAGGTAATGGCCCCTAAACTATGTTCTGGGATGAAAGTTACAGCTTCAGTGAAATCCGTTTGCAAATCGGAGTGATAGATTAGAATCGAGAGCCAACGGTAAGTTTTCTATGTTAAACCATTACACCATTGAAAAACTGGTTACGTTTGCAATCGAAAGAAAAATGACTATAGTTGAAGAGGTAATGGCCCCTAAACTATGTTCTGGGATGAAAGTTACAGCTTCAGTGAAATCCGTTTGCAAATCGGAGTGATAGATTAGAATCGAGAGCCAACGGTAAGTTTTCTATGTTAAACCATTACACCATTGAAAAACTGGTTACGTTTGCAATCGAAAGAAAAATGACTATAGTTGAAGAGGTAATGGCCCCTAAACTATGTTCTGGGATGAAAGTTACAGCTTCAGTGAAATCCGTTTGCAAATCGGAGTGATAGATTAGAATCGAGAGCCAACGGTAAGTTTTCTATGTTAAACCATTACACCATTGAAAAACTGGTTACGTTTGCAATCGAAAGAAAAATGACTATAGTTGAAGAGGTAATGGCCCCTAAACTATGTTCTGGGATGAAAGTTACAGCTTCAGTGAAATCCGTTTGCAAATCGGAGTGATAGATTAGAATCGAGAGCCAACGGTAAGTTTTCTATGTTAAACCATTACACCATTGAAAAACTGGTTACGTTTGCAATCGAAAGAAAAATGACTATAGTTGAAGAGGTAATGGCCCCTAAACTATGTTCTGGGATGAAAGTTACAGCTTCAGTGAAATCCGTTTGCAAATCGGAGTGATAGATTAGAATCGAGAGCCAACGGTAAGTTTTCTATGTTAAACCATTACACCATTGAAAAACTGGTTACGTTTGCAATCGAAAGAAAAATGACTATAGTTGAAGAGGTAATGGCCCCTAAACTATGTTCTGGGATGAAAGTTACAGCTTCAGTGAAATCCGTTTGCAAATCGGAGTGATAGATTAGAATCGAGAGCCAACGGTAAGTTTTCTATGTTAAACCATTACACCATTGAAAAACTGGTTACGTTTGCAATCGAAAGAAAAATGACTATAGTTGAAGAGGTAATGGCCCCTAAACTATGTTCTGGGATGAAAGTTACAGCTTCAGTGAAATCCGTTTGCAAATCGGAGTGATAGATTAGAATCGAGAGCCAACGGTAAGTTTTCTATGTTAAACCATTACACCATTGAAAAACTGGTTACGTTTGCAATCGAAAGAAAAATGACTATAGTTGAAGAGGTAATGGCCCCTAAACTATGTTCTGGGATGAAAGTTACAGCTTCAGTGAAATCCGTTTGCAAATCGGAGTGATAGATTAGAATCGAGAGCCAACGGTAAGTTTTCTATGTTAAACCATTACACCATTGAAAAACTGGTTACGTTTGCAATCGAAAGAAAAATGACTATAGTTGAAGAGGTAATGGCCCCTAAACTATGTTCTGGGATGAAAGTTACAGCTTCAGTGAAATCCGTTTGCAAATCGGAGTGATAGATTAGAATCGAGAGCCAACGGTAAGTTTTCTATGTTAAACCATTACACCATTGAAAAACTGGTTACGTTTGCAATCGAAAGAAAAATGACTATAGTTGAAGAGGTAATGGCCCCTAAACTATGTTCTGGGATGAAAGTTACAGCTTCAGTGAAATCCGTTTGCAAATCGGAGTGATAGATTAGAATCGAGAGCCAACGGTAAGTTTTCTATGTTAAACCATTACACCATTGAAAAACTGGTTACGTTTGCAATCGAAAGAAAAATGACTATAGTTGAAGAGGTAATGGCCCCTAAACTATGTTCTGGGATGAAAGTTACAGCTTCAGTGAAATCCGTTTGCAAATCGGAGTGATAGATTAGAATCGAGAGCCAACGGTAAGTTTTCTATGTTAAACCATTACACCATTGAAAAACTGGTTACGTTTGCAATCGAAAGAAAAATGACTATAGTTGAAGAGGTAATGGCCCCTAAACTATGTTCTGGGATGAAAGTTACAGCTTCAGTGAAATCCGTTTGCAAATCGGAGTGATAGATTAGAATCGAGAGCCAACGGTAAGTTTTCTATGTTAAACCATTACACCATTGAAAAACTGGTTACGTTTGCAATCGAAAGAAAAATGACTATAGTTGAAGAGGTAATGGCCCCTAAACTATGTTCTGGGATGAAAGTTACAGCTTCAGTGAAATCCGTTTGCAAATCGGAGTGATAGATTAGAATCGAGAGCCAACGGTAAGTTTTCTATGTTAAACCATTACACCATTGAAAAACTGGTTACGTTTGCAATCGAAAGAAAAATGACTATAGTTGAAGAGGTAATGGCCCCTAAACTATGTTCTGGGATGAAAGTTACAGCTTCAGTGAAATCCGTTTGCAAATCGGAGTGATAGATTAGAATCGAGAGCCAACGGTAAGTTTTCTATGTTAAACCATTACACCATTGAAAAACTGGTTACGTTTGCAATCGAAAGAAAAATGACTATAGTTGAAGAGGTAATGGCCCCTAAACTATGTTCTGGGATGAAAGTTACAGCTTCAGTGAAATCCGTTTGCAAATCGGAGTGATAGATTAGAATCGAGAGCCAACGGTAAGTTTTCTATGTTAAACCATTACACCATTGAAAAACTGGTTACGTTTGCAATCGAAAGAAAAATGACTATAGTTGAAGAGGTAATGGCCCCTAAACTATGTTCTGGGATGAAAGTTACAGCTTCAGTGAAATCCGTTTGCAAATCGGAGTGATAGATTAGAATCGAGAGCCAACGGTAAGTTTTCTATGTTAAACCATTACACCATTGAAAAACTGGTTACGTTTGCAATCGAAAGAAAAATGACTATAGTTGAAGAGGTAATGGCCCCTAAACTATGTTCTGGGATGAAAGTTACAGCTTCAGTGAAATCCGTTTGCAAATCGGAGTGATAGATTAGAATCGAGATAAGTTTTCTATGTTAAACCATTACACCATTGAAAAACTGGTTACGTTTGCAATCGAAAGAAAAATGACTATAGTTGAAGAGGTAATGGCCCCTAAACTATGTTCTGGGATGAAAGTTACAGCTTCAGTGAAATCCGTTTGCAAATCGGAGTGATAGATTAGAATCGAGAGCCAACGGTAAGTTTTCTATGTTAAACCATTACACCATTGAAAAACTGGTTACGTTTGCAATCGAAAGAAAAATGACTATAGTTGAAGAGGTAATGGCCCCTAAACTATGTTCTGGGATGAAAGTTACAGCTTCAGTGAAATCCGTTTGCAAATCGGAGTGATAGATTAGAATCGAGAGCCAACGGTAAGTTTTCTATGTTAAACCATTACACCATTGAAAAACTGGTTACGTTTGCAATCGAAAGAAAAATGACTATAGTTGAAGAGGTAATGGCCCCTAAACTATGTTCTGGGATGAAAGTTACAGCTTCAGTGAAATCCGTTTGCAAATCGGAGTGATAGATTAGAATCGAGAGCCAACGGTAAGTTTTCTATGTTAAACCATTACACCATTGAAAAACTGGTTACGTTTGCAATCGAAAGAAAAATGACTATAGTTGAAGAGGTAATGGCCCCTAAACTATGTTCTGGGATGAAAGTTACAGCTTCAGTGAAATCCGTTTGCAAATCGGAGTGATAGATTAGAATCGAGAGCCAACGGTAAGTTTTCTATGTTAAACCATTACACCATTGAAAAACTGGTTACGTTTGCAATCGAAAGAAAAATGACTATAGTTGAAGAGGTAATGGCCCCTAAACTATGTTCTGGGATGAAAGTTACAGCTTCAGTGAAATCCGTTTGCAAATCGGAGTGATAGATTAGAATCGAGAGCCAACGGTAAGTTTTCTATGTTAAACCATTACACCATTGAAAAACTGGTTACGTTTGCAATCGAAAGAAAAATGACTATAGTTGAAGAGGTAATGGCCCCTAAACTATGTTCTGGGATGAAAGTTACAGCTTCAGTGAAATCCGTTTGCAAATCGGAGTGATAGATTAGAATCGAGAGCCAACGGTAAGTTTTCTATGTTAAACCATTACACCATTGAAAAACTGGTTACGTTTGCAATCGAAAGAAAAATGACTATAGTTGAAGAGGTAATGGCCCCTAAACTATGTTCTGGGATGAAAGTTACAGCTTCAGTGAAATCCGTTTGCAAATCGGAGTGATAGATTAGAATCGAGAGCCAACGGTAAGTTTTCTATGTTAAACCATTACACCATTGAAAAACTGGTTACGTTTGCAATCGAAAGAAAAATGACTATAGTTGAAGAGGTAATGGCCCCTAAACTATGTTCTGGGATGAAAGTTACAGCTTCAGTGAAATCCGTTTGCAAATCGGAGTGATAGATTAGAATCGAGAGCCAACGGTAAGTTTTCTATGTTAAACCATTACACCATTGAAAAACTGGTTACGTTTGCAATCGAAAGAAAAATGACTATAGTTGAAGAGGTAATGGCCCCTAAACTATGTTCTGGGATGAAAGTTACAGCTTCAGTGAAATCCGTTTGCAAATCGGAGTGATAGATTAGAATCGAGAGCCAACGGTAAGTTTTCTATGTTAAACCATTACACCATTGAAAAACTGGTTACGTTTGCAATCGAAAGAAAAATGACTATAGTTGAAGAGGTAATGGCCCCTAAACTATGTTCTGGGATGAAAGTTACAGCTTCAGTGAAATCCGTTTGCAAATCGGAGTGATAGATTAGAATCGAGAGCCAACGGTAAGTTTTCTATGTTAAACCATTACACCATTGAAAAACTGGTTACGTTTGCAATCGAAAGAAAAATGACTATAGTTGAAGAGGTAATGGCCCCTAAACTATGTTCTGGGATGAAAGTTACAGCTTCAGTGAAATCCGTTTGCAAATCGGAGTGATAGATTAGAATCGAGAGCCAACGGTAAGTTTTCTATGTTAAACCATTACACCATTGAAAAACTGGTTACGTTTGCAATCGAAAGAAAAATGACTATAGTTGAAGAGGTAATGGCCCCTAAACTATGTTCTGGGATGAAAGTTACAGCTTCAGTGAAATCCGTTTGCAAATCGGAGTGATAGATTAGAATCGAGAGCCAACGGTAAGTTTTCTATGTTAAACCATTACACCATTGAAAAACTGGTTACGTTTGCAATCGAAAGAAAAATGACTATAGTTGAAGAGGTAATGGCCCCTAAACTATGTTCTGGGATGAAAGTTACAGCTTCAGTGAAATCCGTTTGCAAATCGGAGTGATAGATTAGAATCGAGAGCCAACGGTAAGTTTTCTATGTTAAACCATTACACCATTGAAAAACTGGTTACGTTTGCAATCGAAAGAAAAATGACTATAGTTGAAGAGGTAATGGCCCCTAAACTATGTTCTGGGATGAAAGTTACAGCTTCAGTGAAATCCGTTTGCAAATCGGAGTGATAGATTAGAATCGAGAGCCAACGGTAAGTTTTCTATGTTAAACCATTACACCATTGAAAAACTGGTTACGTTTGCAATCGAAAGAAAAATGACTATAGTTGAAGAGGTAATGGCCCCTAAACTATGTTCTGGGATGAAAGTTACAGCTTCAGTGAAATCCGTTTGCAAATCGGAGTGATAGATTAGAATCGAGAGCCAACGGTAAGTTTTCTATGTTAAACCATTACACCATTGAAAAACTGGTTACGTTTGCAATCGAAAGAAAAATGACTATAGTTGAAGAGGTAATGGCCCCTAAACTATGTTCTGGGATGAAAGTTACAGCTTCAGTGAAATCCGTTTGCAAATCGGAGTGATAGATTAGAATCGAGAGCCAACGGTAAGTTTTCTATGTTAAACCATTACACCATTGAAAAACTGGTTACGTTTGCAATCGAAAGAAAAATGACTATAGTTGAAGAGGTAATGGCCCCTAAACTATGTTCTGGGATGAAAGTTACAGCTTCAGTGAAATCCGTTTGCAAATCGGAGTGATAGATTAGAATCGAGAGCCAACGGTAAGTTTTCTATGTTAAACCATTACACCATTGAAAAACTGGTTACGTTTGCAATCGAAAGAAAAATGACTATAGTTGAAGAGGTAATGGCCCCTAAACTATGTTCTGGGATGAAAGTTACAGCTTCAGTGAAATCCGTTTGCAAATCGGAGTGATAGATTAGAATCGAGAGCCAACGGTAAGTTTTCTATGTTAAACCATTACACCATTGAAAAACTGGTTACGTTTGCAATCGAAAGAAAAATGACTATAGTTGAAGAGGTAATGGCCCCTAAACTATGTTCTGGGATGAAAGTTACAGCTTCAGTGAAATCCGTTTGCAAATCGGAGTGATAGATTAGAATCGAGAGCCAACGGTAAGTTTTCTATGTTAAACCATTACACCATTGAAAAACTGGTTACGTTTGCAATCGAAAGAAAAATGACTATAGTTGAAGAGGTAATGGCCCCTAAACTATGTTCTGGGATGAAAGTTACAGCTTCAGTGAAATCCGTTTGCAAATCGGAGTGATAGATTAGAATCGAGAGCCAACGGTAAGTTTTCTATGTTAAACCATTACACCATTGAAAAACTGGTTACGTTTGCAATCGAAAGAAAAATGACTATAGTTGAAGAGGTAATGGCCCCTAAACTATGTTCTGGGATGAAAGTTACAGCTTCAGTGAAATCCGTTTGCAAATCGGAGTGATAGATTAGAATCGAGAGCCAACGGTAAGTTTTCTATGTTAAACCATTACACCATTGAAAAACTGGTTACGTTTGCAATCGAAAGAAAAATGACTATAGTTGAAGAGGTAATGGCCCCTAAACTATGTTCTGGGATGAAAGTTACAGCTTCAGTGAAATCCGTTTGCAAATCGGAGTGATAGATTAGAATCGAGAGCCAACGGTAAGTTTTCTATGTTAAACCATTACACCATTGAAAAACTGGTTACGTTTGCAATCGAAAGAAAAATGACTATAGTTGAAGAGGTAATGGCCCCTAAACTATGTTCTGGGATGAAAGTTACAGCTTCAGTGAAATCCGTTTGCAAATCGGAGTGATAGATTAGAATCGAGAGCCAACGGTAAGTTTTCTATGTTAAACCATTACACCATTGAAAAACTGGTTACGTTTGCAATCGAAAGAAAAATGACTATAGTTGAAGAGGTAATGGCCCCTAAACTATGTTCTGGGATGAAAGTTACAGCTTCAGTGAAATCCGTTTGCAAATCGGAGTGATAGATTAGAATCGAGAGCCAACGGTAAGTTTTCTATGTTAAACCATTACACCATTGAAAAACTGGTTACGTTTGCAATCGAAAGAAAAATGACTATAGTTGAAGAGGTAATGAGCCCCTAAACTATGTTCTGGGATGAAAGTTACAGCTTCAGTGAAATCCGTTTGCAAATCGGAGTGATAGATTAGAATCGAGAGCCAACGGTAAGTTTTCTATGTTAAACCATTACACCATTGAAAAACTGGTTACGTTTGCAATCGAAAGAAAAATGACTATAGTTGAAGAGGTAATGGCCCCTAAACTATGTTCTGGGATGAAAGTTACAGCTTCAGTGAAATCCGTTTGCAAATCGGAGTGATAGATTAGAATCGAGAGCCAACGGTAAGTTTTCTATGTTAAACCATTACACCATTGAAAAACTGGTTACGTTTGCAATCGAAAGAAAAATGACTATAGTTGAAGAGGTAATGGCCCCTAAACTATGTTCTGGGATGAAAGTTACAGCTTCAGTGAAATCCGTTTGCAAATCGGAGTGATAGATTAGAATCGAGAGCCAACGGTAAGTTTTCTATGTTAAACCATTACACCATTGAAAAACTGGTTACGTTTGCAATCGAAAGAAAAATGACTATAGTTGAAGAGGTAATGGCCCCTAAACTATGTTCTGGGATGAAAGTTACAGCTTCAGTGAAATCCGTTTGCAAATCGGAGTGATAGATTAGAATCGAGAGCCAACGGTAAGTTTTCTATGTTAAACCATTACACCATTGAAAAACTGGTTACGTTTGCAATCGAAAGAAAAATGACTATAGTTGAAGAGGTAATGGCCCCTAAACTATGTTCTGGGATGAAAGTTACAGCTTCAGTGAAATCCGTTTGCAAATCGGAGTGATAGATTAGAATCGAGAGCCAACGGTAAGTTTTCTATGTTAAACCATTACACCATTGAAAAACTGGTTACGTTTGCAATCGAAAGAAAAATGACTATAGTTGAAGAGGTAATGGCCCCTAAACTATGTTCTGGGATGAAAGTTACAGCTTCAGTGAAATCCGTTTGCAAATCGGAGTGATAGATTAGAATCGAGAGCCAACGGTAAGTTTTCTATGTTAAACCATTACACCATTGAAAAACTGGTTACGTTTGCAATCGAAAGAAAAATGACTATAGTTGAAGAGGTAATGGCCCCTAAACTATGTTCTGGGATGAAAGTTACAGCTTCAGTGAAATCCGTTTGCAAATCGGAGTGATAGATTAGAATCGAGAGCCAACGGTAAGTTTTCTATGTTAAACCATTACACCATTGAAAAACTGGTTACGTTTGCAATCGAAAGAAAAATGACTATAGTTGAAGAGGTAATGGCCCCTAAACTATGTTCTGGGATGAAAGTTACAGCTTCAGTGAAATCCGTTTGCAAATCGGAGTGATAGATTAGAATCGAGAGCCAACGGTAAGTTTTCTATGTTAAACCATTACACCATTGAAAAACTGGTTACGTTTGCAATCGAAAGAAAAATGACTATAGTTGAAGAGGTAATGGCCCCTAAACTATGTTCTGGGATGAAAGTTACAGCTTCAGTGAAATCCGTTTGCAAATCGGAGTGATAGATTAGAATCGAGAGCCAACGGTAAGTTTTCTATGTTAAACCATTACACCATTGAAAAACTGGTTACGTTTGCAATCGAAAGAAAAATGACTATAGTTGAAGAGGTAATGGCCCCTAAACTATGTTCTGGGATGAAAGTTACAGCTTCAGTGAAATCCGTTTGCAAATCGGAGTGATAGATTAGAATCGAGAGCCAACGGTAAGTTTTCTATGTTAAACCATTACACCATTGAAAAACTGGTTACGTTTGCAATCGAAAGAAAAATGACTATAGTTGAAGAGGTAATGGCCCCTAAACTATGTTCTGGGATGAAAGTTACAGCTTCAGTGAAATCCGTTTGCAAATCGGAGTGATAGATTAGAATCGAGAGCCAACGGTAAGTTTTCTATGTTAAACCATTACACCATTGAAAAACTGGTTACGTTTGCAATCGAAAGAAAAATGACTATAGTTGAAGAGGTAATGGCCCCTAAACTATGTTCTGGGATGAAAGTTACAGCTTCAGTGAAATCCGTTTGCAAATCGGAGTGATAGATTAGAATCGAGAGCCAACGGTAAGTTTTCTATGTTAAACCATTACACCATTGAAAAACTGGTTACGTTTGCAATCGAAAGAAAAATGACTATAGTTGAAGAGGTAATGGCCCCTAAACTATGTTCTGGGATGAAAGTTACAGCTTCAGTGAAATCCGTTTGCAAATCGGAGTGATAGATTAGAATCGAGAGCCAACGGTAAGTTTTCTATGTTAAACCATTACACCATTGAAAAACTGGTTACGTTTGCAATCGAAAGAAAAATGACTATAGTTGAAGAGGTAATGGCCCCTAAACTATGTTCTGGGATGAAAGTTACAGCTTCAGTGAAATCCGTTTGCAAATCGGAGTGATAGATTAGAATCGAGAGCCAACGGTAAGTTTTCTATGTTAAACCATTACACCATTGAAAAACTGGTTACGTTTGCAATCGAAAGAAAAATGACTATAGTTGAAGAGGTAATGGCCCCTAAACTATGTTCTGGGATGAAAGTTACAGCTTCAGTGAAATCCGTTTGCAAATCGGAGTGATAGATTAGAATCGAGAGCCAACGGTAAGTTTTCTATGTTAAACCATTACACCATTGAAAAACTGGTTACGTTTGCAATCGAAAGAAAAATGACTATAGTTGAAGAGGTAATGGCCCCTAAACTATGTTCTGGGATGAAAGTTACAGCTTCAGTGAAATCCGTTTGCAAATCGGAGTGATAGATTAGAATCGAGAGCCAACGGTAAGTTTTCTATGTTAAACCATTACACCATTGAAAAACTGGTTACGTTTGCAATCGAAAGAAAAATGACTATAGTTGAAGAGGTAATGGCCCCTAAACTATGTTCTGGGATGAAAGTTACAGCTTCAGTGAAATCCGTTTGCAAATCGGAGTGATAGATTAGAATCGAGAGCCAACGGTAAGTTTTCTATGTTAAACCATTACACCATTGAAAAACTGGTTACGTTTGCAATCGAAAGAAAAATGACTATAGTTGAAGAGGTAATGGCCCCTAAACTATGTTCTGGGATGAAAGTTACAGCTTCAGTGAAATCCGTTTGCAAATCGGAGTGATAGATTAGAATCGAGAGCCAACGGTAAGTTTTCTATGTTAAACCATTACACCATTGAAAAACTGGTTACGTTTGCAATCGAAAGAAAAATGACTATAGTTGAAGAGGTAATGGCCCCTAAACTATGTTCTGGGATGAAAGTTACAGCTTCAGTGAAATCCGTTTGCAAATCGGAGTGATAGATTAGAATCGAGAGCCAACGGTAAGTTTTCTATGTTAAACCATTACACCATTGAAAAACTGGTTACGTTTGCAATCGAAAGAAAAATGACTATAGTTGAAGAGGTAATGGCCCCTAAACTATGTTCTGGGATGAAAGTTACAGCTTCAGTGAAATCCGTTTGCAAATCGGAGTGATAGATTAGAATCGAGAGCCAACGGTAAGTTTTCTATGTTAAACCATTACACCATTGAAAAACTGGTTACGTTTGCAATCGAAAGAAAAATGACTATAGTTGAAGAGGTAATGGCCCCTAAACTATGTTCTGGGATGAAAGTTACAGCTTCAGTGAAATCCGTTTGCAAATCGGAGTGATAGATTAGAATCGAGAGCCAACGGTAAGTTTTCTATGTTAAACCATTACACCATTGAAAAACTGGTTACGTTTGCAATCGAAAGAAAAATGACTATAGTTGAAGAGGTAATGGCCCCTAAACTATGTTCTGGGATGAAAGTTACAGCTTCAGTGAAATCCGTTTGCAAATCGGAGTGATAGATTAGAATCGAGAGCCAACGGTAAGTTTTCTATGTTAAACCATTACACCATTGAAAAACTGGTTACGTTTGCAATCGAAAGAAAAATGACTATAGTTGAAGAGGTAATGGCCCCTAAACTATGTTCTGGGATGAAAGTTACAGCTTCAGTGAAATCCGTTTGCAAATCGGAGTGATAGATTAGAATCGAGAGCCAACGGTAAGTTTTCTATGTTAAACCATTACACCATTGAAAAACTGGTTACGTTTGCAATCGAAAGAAAAATGACTATAGTTGAAGAGGTAATGGCCCCTAAACTATGTTCTGGGATGAAAGTTACAGCTTCAGTGAAATCCGTTTGCAAATCGGAGTGATAGATTAGAATCGAGAGCCAACGGTAAGTTTTCTATGTTAAACCATTACACCATTGAAAAACTGGTTACGTTTGCAATCGAAAGAAAAATGACTATAGTTGAAGAGGTAATGGCCCCTAAACTATGTTCTGGGATGAAAGTTACAGCTTCAGTGAAATCCGTTTGCAAATCGGAGTGATAGATTAGAATCGAGAGCCAACGGTAAGTTTTCTATGTTAAACCATTACACCATTGAAAAACTGGTTACGTTTGCAATCGAAAGAAAAATGACTATAGTTGAAGAGGTAATGGCCCCTAAACTATGTTCTGGGATGAAAGTTACAGCTTCAGTGAAATCCGTTTGCAAATCGGAGTGATAGATTAGAATCGAGAGCCAACGGTAAGTTTTCTATGTTAAACCATTACACCATTGAAAAACTGGTTACGTTTGCAATCGAAAGAAAAATGACTATAGTTGAAGAGGTAATGGCCCCTAAACTATGTTCTGGGATGAAAGTTACAGCTTCAGTGAAATCCGTTTGCAAATCGGAGTGATAGATTAGAATCGAGAGCCAACGGTAAGTTTTCTATGTTAAACCATTACACCATTGAAAAACTGGTTACGTTTGCAATCGAAAGAAAAATGACTATAGTTGAAGAGGTAATGGCCCCTAAACTATGTTCTGGGATGAAAGTTACAGCTTCAGTGAAATCCGTTTGCAAATCGGAGTGATAGATTAGAATCGAGAGCCAACGGTAAGTTTTCTATGTTAAACCATTACACCATTGAAAAACTGGTTACGTTTGCAATCGAAAGAAAAATGACTATAGTTGAAGAGGTAATGGCCCCTAAACTATGTTCTGGGATGAAAGTTACAGCTTCAGTGAAATCCGTTTGCAAATCGGAGTGATAGATTAGAATCGAGAGCCAACGGTAAGTTTTCTATGTTAAACCATTACACCATTGAAAAACTGGTTACGTTTGCAATCGAAAGAAAAATGACTATAGTTGAAGAGGTAATGGCCCCTAAACTATGTTCTGGGATGAAAGTTACAGCTTCAGTGAAATCCGTTTGCAAATCGGAGTGATAGATTAGAATCGAGAGCCAACGGTAAGTTTTCTATGTTAAACCATTACACCATTGAAAAACTGGTTACGTTTGCAATCGAAAGAAAAATGACTATAGTTGAAGAGGTAATGGCCCCTAAACTATGTTCTGGGATGAAAGTTACAGCTTCAGTGAAATCCGTTTGCAAATCGGAGTGATAGATTAGAATCGAGAGCCAACGGTAAGTTTTCTATGTTAAACCATTACACCATTGAAAAACTGGTTACGTTTGCAATCGAAAGAAAAATGACTATAGTTGAAGAGGTAATGGCCCCTAAACTATGTTCTGGGATGAAAGTTACAGCTTCAGTGAAATCCGTTTGCAAATCGGAGTGATAGATTAGAATCGAGAGCCAACGGTAAGTTTTCTATGTTAAACCATTACACCATTGAAAAACTGGTTACGTTTGCAATCGAAAGAAAAATGACTATAGTTGAAGAGGTAATGGCCCCTAAACTATGTTCTGGGATGAAAGTTACAGCTTCAGTGAAATCCGTTTGCAAATCGGAGTGATAGATTAGAATCGAGAGCCAACGGTAAGTTTTCTATGTTAAACCATTACACCATTGAAAAACTGGTTACGTTTGCAATCGAAAGAAAAATGACTATAGTTGAAGAGGTAATGGCCCCTAAACTATGTTCTGGGATGAAAGTTACAGCTTCAGTGAAATCCGTTTGCAAATCGGAGTGATAGATTAGAATCGAGAGCCAACGGTAAGTTTTCTATGTTAAACCATTACACCATTGAAAAACTGGTTACGTTTGCAATCGAAAGAAAAATGACTATAGTTGAAGAGGTAATGGCCCCTAAACTATGTTCTGGGATGAAAGTTACAGCTTCAGTGAAATCCGTTTGCAAATCGGAGTGATAGATTAGAATCGAGAGCCAACGGTAAGTTTTCTATGTTAAACCATTACACCATTGAAAAACTGGTTACGTTTGCAATCGAAAGAAAAATGACTATAGTTGAAGAGGTAATGGCCCCTAAACTATGTTCTGGGATGAAAGTTACAGCTTCAGTGAAATCCGTTTGCAAATCGGAGTGATAGATTAGAATCGAGAGCCAACGGTAAGTTTTCTATGTTAAACCATTACACCATTGAAAAACTGGTTACGTTTGCAATCGAAAGAAAAATGACTATAGTTGAAGAGGTAATGGCCCCTAAACTATGTTCTGGGATGAAAGTTACAGCTTCAGTGAAATCCGTTTGCAAATCGGAGTGATAGATTAGAATCGAGAGCCAACGGTAAGTTTTCTATGTTAAACCATTACACCATTGAAAAACTGGTTACGTTTGCAATCGAAAGAAAAATGACTATAGTTGAAGAGGTAATGGCCCCTAAACTATGTTCTGGGATGAAAGTTACAGCTTCAGTGAAATCCGTTTGCAAATCGGAGTGATAGATTAGAATCGAGAGCCAACGGTAAGTTTTCTATGTTAAACCATTACACCATTGAAAAACTGGTTACGTTTGCAATCGAAAGAAAAATGACTATAGTTGAAGAGGTAATGGCCCCTAAACTATGTTCTGGGATGAAAGTTACAGCTTCAGTGAAATCCGTTTGCAAATCGGAGTGATAGATTAGAATCGAGAGCCAACGGTAAGTTTTCTATGTTAAACCATTACACCATTGAAAAACTGGTTACGTTTGCAATCGAAAGAAAAATGACTATAGTTGAAGAGGTAATGGCCCCTAAACTATGTTCTGGGATGAAAGTTACAGCTTCAGTGAAATCCGTTTGCAAATCGGAGTGATAGATTAGAATCGAGAGCCAACGGTAAGTTTTCTATGTTAAACCATTACACCATTGAAAAACTGGTTACGTTTGCAATCGAAAGAAAAATGACTATAGTTGAAGAGGTAATGGCCCCTAAACTATGTTCTGGGATGAAAGTTACAGCTTCAGTGAAATCCGTTTGCAAATCGGAGTGATAGATTAGAATCGAGAGCCAACGGTAAGTTTTCTATGTTAAACCATTACACCATTGAAAAACTGGTTACGTTTGCAATCGAAAGAAAAATGACTATAGTTGAAGAGGTAATGGCCCCTAAACTATGTTCTGGGATGAAAGTTACAGCTTCAGTGAAATCCGTTTGCAAATCGGAGTGATAGATTAGAATCGAGAGCCAACGGTAAGTTTTCTATGTTAAACCATTACACCATTGAAAAACTGGTTACGTTTGCAATCGAAAGAAAAATGACTATAGTTGAAGAGGTAATGGCCCCTAAACTATGTTCTGGGATGAAAGTTACAGCTTCAGTGAAATCCGTTTGCAAATCGGAGTGATAGATTAGAATCGAGAGCCAACGGTAAGTTTTCTATGTTAAACCATTACACCATTGAAAAACTGGTTACGTTTGCAATCGAAAGAAAAATGACTATAGTTGAAGAGGTAATGGCCCCTAAACTATGTTCTGGGATGAAAGTTACAGCTTCAGTGAAATCCGTTTGCAAATCGGAGTGATAGATTAGAATCGAGAGCCAACGGTAAGTTTTCTATGTTAAACCATTACACCATTGAAAAACTGGTTACGTTTGCAATCGAAAGAAAAATGACTATAGTTGAAGAGGTAATGGCCCCTAAACTATGTTCTGGGATGAAAGTTACAGCTTCAGTGAAATCCGTTTGCAAATCGGAGTGATAGATTAGAATCGAGAGCCAACGGTAAGTTTTCTATGTTAAACCATTACACCATTGAAAAACTGGTTACGTTTGCAATCGAAAGAAAAATGACTATAGTTGAAGAGGTAATGGCCCCTAAACTATGTTCTGGGATGAAAGTTACAGCTTCAGTGAAATCCGTTTGCAAATCGGAGTGATAGATTAGAATCGAGAGCCAACGGTAAGTTTTCTATGTTAAACCATTACACCATTGAAAAACTGGTTACGTTTGCAATCGAAAGAAAAATGACTATAGTTGAAGAGGTAATGGCCCCTAAACTATGTTCTGGGATGAAAGTTACAGCTTCAGTGAAATCCGTTTGCAAATCGGAGTGATAGATTAGAATCGAGAGCCAACGGTAAGTTTTCTATGTTAAACCATTACACCATTGAAAAACTGGTTACGTTTGCAATCGAAAGAAAAATGACTATAGTTGAAGAGGTAATGGCCCCTAAACTATGTTCTGGGATGAAAGTTACAGCTTCAGTGAAATCCGTTTGCAAATCGGAGTGATAGATTAGAATCGAGAGCCAACGGTAAGTTTTCTATGTTAAACCATTACACCATTGAAAAACTGGTTACGTTTGCAATCGAAAGAAAAATGACTATAGTTGAAGAGGTAATGGCCCCTAAACTATGTTCTGGGATGAAAGTTACAGCTTCAGTGAAATCCGTTTGCAAATCGGAGTGATAGATTAGAATCGAGAGCCAACGGTAAGTTTTCTATGTTAAACCATTACACCATTGAAAAACTGGTTACGTTTGCAATCGAAAGAAAAATGACTATAGTTGAAGAGGTAATGGCCCCGATGAGTAAGCTAGAAATGTTTGAAAGTACAGCTTCAGTGAAATCCGTTTGCAAATCGGAGTGATAGATTAGAATCGAGAGCCAACGGTAAGTTATGTTAAACCATTACACCATTGAAAAACTGGTTACGTTTGCAATCGAAAGAAAAATGACTATAGTTGAAGAGGTAATGGCCCCTAAACTATGTTCTGGGATGAAAGTTACAGCTTCAGTGAAATCCGTTTGCAAATCGGAGTGATAGATTAGAATCGAGAGCCAACGGTAAGTTTTCTATGTTAAACCATTACACCATTGAAAAACTGGTTACGTTTGCAATCGAAAGAAAAATGACTATAGTTGAAGAGGTAATGGCCCCTAAACTATGTTCTGGGATGAAAGTTACAGCTTCAGTGAAATCCGTTTGCAAATCGGAGTGATAGATTAGAATCGAGAGCCAACGGTAAGTTTTCTATGTTAAACCATTACACCATTGAAAAACTGGTTACGTTTGCAATCGAAAGAAAAATGACTATAGTTGAAGAGGTAATGGCCCCTAAACTATGTTCTGGGATGAAAGTTACAGCTTCAGTGAAATCCGTTTGCAAATCGGAGTGATAGATTAGAATCGAGAGCCAACGGTAAGTTTTCTATGTTAAACCATTACACCATTGAAAAACTGGTTACGTTTGCAATCGAAAGAAAAATGACTATAGTTGAAGAGGTAATGGCCCCTAAACTATGTTCTGGGATGAAAGTTACAGCTTCAGTGAAATCCGTTTGCAAATCGGAGTGATAGATTAGAATCGAGAGCCAACGGTAAGTTTTCTATGTTAAACCATTACACCATTGAAAAACTGGTTACGTTTGCAATCGAAAGAAAAATGACTATAGTTGAAGAGGTAATGGCCCCTAAACTATGTTCTGGGATGAAAGTTACAGCTTCAGTGAAATCCGTTTGCAAATCGGAGTGATAGATTAGAATCGAGAGCCAACGGTAAGTTTTCTATGTTAAACCATTACACCATTGAAAAACTGGTTACGTTTGCAATCGAAAGAAAAATGACTATAGTTGAAGAGGTAATGGCCCCTAAACTATGTTCTGGGATGAAAGTTACAGCTTCAGTGAAATCCGTTTGCAAATCGGAGTGATAGATTAGAATCGAGAGCCAACGGTAAGTTTTCTATGTTAAACCATTACACCATTGAAAAACTGGTTACGTTTGCAATCGAAAGAAAAATGACTATAGTTGAAGAGGTAATGGCCCCTAAACTATGTTCTGGGATGAAAGTTACAGCTTCAGTGAAATCCGTTTGCAAATCGGAGTGATAGATTAGAATCGAGAGCCAACGGTAAGTTTTCTATGTTAAACCATTACACCATTGAAAAACTGGTTACGTTTGCAATCGAAAGAAAAATGACTATAGTTGAAGAGGTAATGGCCCCTAAACTATGTTCTGGGATGAAAGTTACAGCTTCAGTGAAATCCGTTTGCAAATCGGAGTGATAGATTAGAATCGAGAGCCAACGGTAAGTTTTCTATGTTAAACCATTACACCATTGAAAAACTGGTTACGTTTGCAATCGAAAGAAAAATGACTATAGTTGAAGAGGTAATGGCCCCTAAACTATGTTCTGGGATGAAAGTTACAGCTTCAGTGAAATCCGTTTGCAAATCGGAGTGATAGATTAGAATCGAGAGCCAACGGTAAGTTTTCTATGTTAAACCATTACACCATTGAAAAACTGGTTACGTTTGCAATCGAAAGAAAAATGACTATAGTTGAAGAGGTAATGGCCCCTAAACTATGTTCTGGGATGAAAGTTACAGCTTCAGTGAAATCCGTTTGCAAATCGGAGTGATAGATTAGAATCGAGAGCCAACGGTAAGTTTTCTATGTTAAACCATTACACCATTGAAAAACTGGTTACGTTTGCAATCGAAAGAAAAATGACTATAGTTGAAGAGGTAATGGCCCCTAAACTATGTTCTGGGATGAAAGTTACAGCTTCAGTGAAATCCGTTTGCAAATCGGAGTGATAGATTAGAATCGAGAGCCAACGGTAAGTTTTCTATGTTAAACCATTACACCATTGAAAAACTGGTTACGTTTGCAATCGAAAGAAAAATGACTATAGTTGAAGAGGTAATGGCCCCTAAACTATGTTCTGGGATGAAAGTTACAGCTTCAGTGAAATCCGTTTGCAAATCGGAGTGATAGATTAGAATCGAGAGCCAACGGTAAGTTTTCTATGTTAAACCATTACACCATTGAAAAACTGGTTACGTTTGCAATCGAAAGAAAAATGACTATAGTTGAAGAGGTAATGGCCCCTAAACTATGTTCTGGGATGAAAGTTACAGCTTCAGTGAAATCCGTTTGCAAATCGGAGTGATAGATTAGAATCGAGAGCCAACGGTAAGTTTTCTATGTTAAACCATTACACCATTGAAAAACTGGTTACGTTTGCAATCGAAAGAAAAATGACTATAGTTGAAGAGGTAATGGCCCCTAAACTATGTTCTGGGATGAAAGTTACAGCTTCAGTGAAATCCGTTTGCAAATCGGAGTGATAGATTAGAATCGAGAGCCAACGGTAAGTTTTCTATGTTAAACCATTACACCATTGAAAAACTGGTTACGTTTGCAATCGAAAGAAAAATGACTATAGTTGAAGAGGTAATGGCCCCTAAACTATGTTCTGGGATGAAAGTTACAGCTTCAGTGAAATCCGTTTGCAAATCGGAGTGATAGATTAGAATCGAGAGCCAACGGTAAGTTTTCTATGTTAAACCATTACACCATTGAAAAACTGGTTACGTTTGCAATCGAAAGAAAAATGACTATAGTTGAAGAGGTAATGGCCCCTAAACTATGTTCTGGGATGAAAGTTACAGCTTCAGTGAAATCCGTTTGCAAATCGGAGTGATAGATTAGAATCGAGAGCCAACGGTAAGTTTTCTATGTTAAACCATTACACCATTGAAAAACTGGTTACGTTTGCAATCGAAAGAAAAATGACTATAGTTGAAGAGGTAATGGCCCCTAAACTATGTTCTGGGATGAAAGTTACAGCTTCAGTGAAATCCGTTTGCAAATCGGAGTGATAGATTAGAATCGAGAGCCAACGGTAAGTTTTCTATGTTAAACCATTACACCATTGAAAAACTGGTTACGTTTGCAATCGAAAGAAAAATGACTATAGTTGAAGAGGTAATGGCCCCTAAACTATGTTCTGGGATGAAAGTTACAGCTTCAGTGAAATCCGTTTGCAAATCGGAGTGATAGATTAGAATCGAGAGCCAACGGTAAGTTTTCTATGTTAAACCATTACACCATTGAAAAACTGGTTACGTTTGCAATCGAAAGAAAAAATGACTATAGTTGAAGAGGTAATGGCCCCTAAACTATGTTCTGGGATGAAAGTTACAGCTTCAGTGAAATCCGTTTGCAAATCGGAGTGATAGATTAGAATCGAGAGCCAACGGTAAGTTTTCTATGTTAAACCATTACACCATTGAAAAACTGGTTACGTTTGCAATCGAAAGAAAAATGACTATAGTTGAAGAGGTAATGGCCCCTAAACTATGTTCTGGGATGAAAGTTACAGCTTCAGTGAAATCCGTTTGCAAATCGGAGTGATAGATTAGAATCGAGAGCCAACGGTAAGTTTTCTATGTTAAACCATTACACCATTGAAAAACTGGTTACGTTTGCAATCGAAAGAAAAATGACTATAGTTGAAGAGGTAATGGCCCCTAAACTATGTTCTGGGATGAAAGTTACAGCTTCAGTGAAATCCGTTTGCAAATCGGAGTGATAGATTAGAATCGAGAGCCAACGGTAAGTTTTCTATGTTAAACCATTACACCATTGAAAAACTGGTTACGTTTGCAATCGAAAGAAAAATGACTATAGTTGAAGAGGTAATGGCCCCTAAACTATGTTCTGGGATGAAAGTTACAGCTTCAGTGAAATCCGTTTGCAAATCGGAGTGATAGATTAGAATCGAGAGCCAACGGTAAGTTTTCTATGTTAAACCATTACACCATTGAAAAACTGGTTACGTTTGCAATCGAAAGAAAAATGACTATAGTTGAAGAGGTAATGGCCCCTAAACTATGTTCTGGGATGAAAGTTACAGCTTCAGTGAAATCCGTTTGCAAATCGGAGTGATAGATTAGAATCGAGAGCCAACGGTAAGTTTTCTATGTTAAACCATTACACCATTGAAAAACTGGTTACGTTTGCAATCGAAAGAAAAATGACTATAGTTGAAGAGGTAATGGCCCCTAAACTATGTTCTGGGATGAAAGTTACAGCTTCAGTGAAATCCGTTTGCAAATCGGAGTGATAGATTAGAATCGAGAGCCAACGGTAAGTTTTCTATGTTAAACCATTACACCATTGAAAAACTGGTTACGTTTGCAATCGAAAGAAAAATGACTATAGTTGAAGAGGTAATGGCCCCTAAACTATGTTCTGGGATGAAAGTTACAGCTTCAGTGAAATCCGTTTGCAAATCGGAGTGATAGATTAGAATCGAGAGCCAACGGTAAGTTTTCTATGTTAAACCATTACACCATTGAAAAACTGGTTACGTTTGCAATCGAAAGAAAAATGACTATAGTTGAAGAGGTAATGGCCCCTAAACTATGTTCTGGGATGAAAGTTACAGCTTCAGTGAAATCCGTTTGCAAATCGGAGTGATAGATTAGAATCGAGAGCCAACGGTAAGTTTTCTATGTTAAACCATTACACCATTGAAAAACTGGTTACGTTTGCAATCGAAAGAAAAATGACTATAGTTGAAGAGGTAATGGCCCCTAAACTATGTTCTGGGATGAAAGTTACAGCTTCAGTGAAATCCGTTTGCAAATCGGAGTGATAGATTAGAATCGAGAGCCAACGGTAAGTTTTCTATGTTAAACCATTACACCATTGAAAAACTGGTTACGTTTGCAATCGAAAGAAAAATGACTATAGTTGAAGAGGTAATGGCCCCTAAACTATGTTCTGGGATGAAAGTTACAGCTTCAGTGAAATCCGTTTGCAAATCGGAGTGATAGATTAGAATCGAGAGCCAACGGTAAGTTTTCTATGTTAAACCATTACACCATTGAAAAACTGGTTACGTTTGCAATCGAAAGAAAAATGACTATAGTTGAAGAGGTAATGGCCCCTAAACTATGTTCTGGGATGAAAGTTACAGCTTCAGTGAAATCCGTTTGCAAATCGGAGTGATAGATTAGAATCGAGAGCCAACGGTAAGTTTTCTATGTTAAACCATTACACCATTGAAAAACTGGTTACGTTTGCAATCGAAAGAAAAATGACTATAGTTGAAGAGGTAATGGCCCCTAAACTATGTTCTGGGATGAAAGTTACAGCTTCAGTGAAATCCGTTTGCAAATCGGAGTGATAGATTAGAATCGAGAGCCAACGGTAAGTTTTCTATGTTAAACCATTACACCATTGAAAAACTGGTTACGTTTGCAATCGAAAGAAAAATGACTATAGTTGAAGAGGTAATGGCCCCTAAACTATGTTCTGGGATGAAAGTTACAGCTTCAGTGAAATCCGTTTGCAAATCGGAGTGATAGATTAGAATCGAGAGCCAACGGTAAGTTTTCTATGTTAAACCATTACACCATTGAAAAACTGGTTACGTTTGCAATCGAAAGAAAAATGACTATAGTTGAAGAGGTAATGGCCCCTAAACTATGTTCTGGGATGAAAGTTACAGCTTCAGTGAAATCCGTTTGCAAATCGGAGTGATAGATTAGAATCGAGAGCCAACGGTAAGTTTTCTATGTTAAACCATTACACCATTGAAAAACTGGTTACGTTTGCAATCGAAAGAAAAATGACTATAGTTGAAGAGGTAATGGCCCCTAAACTATGTTCTGGGATGAAAGTTACAGCTTCAGTGAAATCCGTTTGCAAATCGGAGTGATAGATTAGAATCGAGAGCCAACGGTAAGTTTTCTATGTTAAACCATTACACCATTGAAAAACTGGTTACGTTTGCAATCGAAAGAAAAATGACTATAGTTGAAGAGGTAATGGCCCCTAAACTATGTTCTGGGATGAAAGTTACAGCTTCAGTGAAATCCGTTTGCAAATCGGAGTGATAGATTAGAATCGAGAGCCAACGGTAAGTTTTCTATGTTAAACCATTACACCATTGAAAAACTGGTTACGTTTGCAATCGAAAGAAAAATGACTATAGTTGAAGAGGTAATGGCCCCTAAACTATGTTCTGGGATGAAAGTTACAGCTTCAGTGAAATCCGTTTGCAAATCGGAGTGATAGATTAGAATCGAGAGCCAACGGTAAGTTTTCTATGTTAAACCATTACACCATTGAAAAACTGGTTACGTTTGCAATCGAAAGAAAAATGACTATAGTTGAAGAGGTAATGGCCCCTAAACTATGTTCTGGGATGAAAGTTACAGCTTCAGTGAAATCCGTTTGCAAATCGGAGTGATAGATTAGAATCGAGAGCCAACGGTAAGTTTTCTATGTTAAACCATTACACCATTGAAAAACTGGTTACGTTTGCAATCGAAAGAAAAATGACTATAGTTGAAGAGGTAATGGCCCCTAAACTATGTTCTGGGATGAAAGTTACAGCTTCAGTGAAATCCGTTTGCAAATCGGAGTGATAGATTAGAATCGAGAGCCAACGGTAAGTTTTCTATGTTAAACCATTACACCATTGAAAAACTGGTTACGTTTGCAATCGAAAGAAAAATGACTATAGTTGAAGAGGTAATGGCCCCTAAACTATGTTCTGGGATGAAAGTTACAGCTTCAGTGAAATCCGTTTGCAAATCGGAGTGATAGATTAGAATCGAGAGCCAACGGTAAGTTTTCTATGTTAAACCATTACACCATTGAAAAACTGGTTACGTTTGCAATCGAAAGAAAAATGACTATAGTTGAAGAGGTAATGGCCCCTAAACTATGTTCTGGGATGAAAGTTACAGCTTCAGTGAAATCCGTTTGCAAATCGGAGTGATAGATTAGAATCGAGAGCCAACGGTAAGTTTTCTATGTTAAACCATTACACCATTGAAAAACTGGTTACGTTTGCAATCGAAAGAAAAATGACTATAGTTGAAGAGGTAATGGCCCCTAAACTATGTTCTGGGATGAAAGTTACAGCTTCAGTGAAATCCGTTTGCAAATCGGAGTGATAGATTAGAATCGAGAGCCAACGGTAAGTTTTCTATGTTAAACCATTACACCATTGAAAAACTGGTTACGTTTGCAATCGAAAGAAAAATGACTATAGTTGAAGAGGTAATGGCCCCTAAACTATGTTCTGGGATGAAAGTTACAGCTTCAGTGAAATCCGTTTGCAAATCGGAGTGATAGATTAGAATCGAGAGCCAACGGTAAGTTTTCTATGTTAAACCATTACACCATTGAAAAACTGGTTACGTTTGCAATCGAAAGAAAAATGACTATAGTTGAAGAGGTAATGGCCCCTAAACTATGTTCTGGGATGAAAGTTACAGCTTCAGTGAAATCCGTTTGCAAATCGGAGTGATAGATTAGAATCGAGAGCCAACGGTAAGTTTTCTATGTTAAACCATTACACCATTGAAAAACTGGTTACGTTTGCAATCGAAAGAAAAATGACTATAGTTGAAGAGGTAATGGCCCCTAAACTATGTTCTGGGATGAAAGTTACAGCTTCAGTGAAATCCGTTTGCAAATCGGAGTGATAGATTAGAATCGAGAGCCAACGGTAAGTTTTCTATGTTAAACCATTACACCATTGAAAAACTGGTTACGTTTGCAATCGAAAGAAAAATGACTATAGTTGAAGAGGTAATGGCCCCTAAACTATGTTCTGGGATGAAAGTTACAGCTTCAGTGAAATCCGTTTGCAAATCGGAGTGATAGATTAGAATCGAGAGCCAACGGTAAGTTTTCTATGTTAAACCATTACACCATTGAAAAACTGGTTACGTTTGCAATCGAAAGAAAAATGACTATAGTTGAAGAGGTAATGGCCCCTAAACTATGTTCTGGGATGAAAGTTACAGCTTCAGTGAAATCCGTTTGCAAATCGGAGTGATAGATTAGAATCGAGAGCCAACGGTAAGTTTTCTATGTTAAACCATTACACCATTGAAAAACTGGTTACGTTTGCAATCGAAAGAAAAATGACTATAGTTGAAGAGGTAATGGCCCCTAAACTATGTTCTGGGATGAAAGTTACAGCTTCAGTGAAATCCGTTTGCAAATCGGAGTGATAGATTAGAATCGAGAGCCAACGGTAAGTTTTCTATGTTAAACCATTACACCATTGAAAAACTGGTTACGTTTGCAATCGAAAGAAAAATGACTATAGTTGAAGAGGTAATGGCCCCTAAACTATGTTCTGGGATGAAAGTTACAGCTTCAGTGAAATCCGTTTGCAAATCGGAGTGATAGATTAGAATCGAGAGCCAACGGTAAGTTTTCTATGTTAAACCATTACACCATTGAAAAACTGGTTACGTTTGCAATCGAAAGAAAAATGACTATAGTTGAAGAGGTAATGGCCCCTAAACTATGTTCTGGGATGAAAGTTACAGCTTCAGTGAAATCCGTTTGCAAATCGGAGTGATAGATTAGAATCGAGAGCCAACGGTAAGTTTTCTATGTTAAACCATTACACCATTGAAAAACTGGTTACGTTTGCAATCGAAAGAAAAATGACTATAGTTGAAGAGGTAATGGCCCCTAAACTATGTTCTGGGATGAAAGTTACAGCTTCAGTGAAATCCGTTTGCAAATCGGAGTGATAGATTAGAATCGAGAGCCAACGGTAAGTTTTCTATGTTAAACCATTACACCATTGAAAAACTGGTTACGTTTGCAATCGAAAGAAAAATGACTATAGTTGAAGAGGTAATGGCCCCTAAACTATGTTCTGGGATGAAAGTTACAGCTTCAGTGAAATCCGTTTGCAAATCGGAGTGATAGATTAGAATCGAGAGCCAACGGTAAGTTTTCTATGTTAAACCATTACACCATTGAAAAACTGGTTACGTTTGCAATCGAAAGAAAAATGACTATAGTTGAAGAGGTAATGGCCCCTAAACTATGTTCTGGGATGAAAGTTACAGCTTCAGTGAAATCCGTTTGCAAATCGGAGTGATAGATTAGAATCGAGAGCCAACGGTAAGTTTTCTATGTTAAACCATTACACCATTGAAAAACTGGTTACGTTTGCAATCGAAAGAAAAATGACTATAGTTGAAGAGGTAATGGCCCCTAAACTATGTTCTGGGATGAAAGTTACAGCTTCAGTGAAATCCGTTTGCAAATCGGAGTGATAGATTAGAATCGAGAGCCAACGGTAAGTTTTCTATGTTAAACCATTACACCATTGAAAAACTGGTTACGTTTGCAATCGAAAGAAAAATGACTATAGTTGAAGAGGTAATGGCCCCTAAACTATGTTCTGGGATGAAAGTTACAGCTTCAGTGAAATCCGTTTGCAAATCGGAGTGATAGATTAGAATCGAGAGCCAACGGTAAGTTTTCTATGTTAAACCATTACACCATTGAAAAACTGGTTACGTTTGCAATCGAAAGAAAAATGACTATAGTTGAAGAGGTAATGGCCCCTAAACTATGTTCTGGGATGAAAGTTACAGCTTCAGTGAAATCCGTTTGCAAATCGGAGTGATAGATTAGAATCGAGAGCCAACGGTAAGTTTTCTATGTTAAACCATTACACCATTGAAAAACTGGTTACGTTTGCAATCGAAAGAAAAATGACTATAGTTGAAGAGGTAATGGCCCCTAAACTATGTTCTGGGATGAAAGTTACAGCTTCAGTGAAATCCGTTTGCAAATCGGAGTGATAGATTAGAATCGAGAGCCAACGGTAAGTTTTCTATGTTAAACCATTACACCATTGAAAAACTGGTTACGTTTGCAATCGAAAGAAAAATGACTATAGTTGAAGAGGTAATGGCCCCTAAACTATGTTCTGGGATGAAAGTTACAGCTTCAGTGAAATCCGTTTGCAAATCGGAGTGATAGATTAGAATCGAGAGCCAACGGTAAGTTTTCTATGTTAAACCATTACACCATTGAAAAACTGGTTACGTTTGCAATCGAAAGAAAAATGACTATAGTTGAAGAGGTAATGGCCCCTAAACTATGTTCTGGGATGAAAGTTACAGCTTCAGTGAAATCCGTTTGCAAATCGGAGTGATAGATTAGAATCGAGAGCCAACGGTAAGTTTTCTATGTTAAACCATTACACCATTGAAAAACTGGTTACGTTTGCAATCGAAAGAAAAATGACTATAGTTGAAGAGGTAATGGCCCCTAAACTATGTTCTGGGATGAAAGTTACAGCTTCAGTGAAATCCGTTTGCAAATCGGAGTGATAGATTAGAATCGAGAGCCAACGGTAAGTTTTCTATGTTAAACCATTACACCATTGAAAAACTGGTTACGTTTGCAATCGAAAGAAAAATGACTATAGTTGAAGAGGTAATGGCCCCTAAACTATGTTCTGGGATGAAAGTTACAGCTTCAGTGAAATCCGTTTGCAAATCGGAGTGATAGATTAGAATCGAGAGCCAACGGTAAGTTTTCTATGTTAAACCATTACACCATTGAAAAACTGGTTACGTTTGCAATCGAAAGAAAAATGACTATAGTTGAAGAGGTAATGGCCCCTAAACTATGTTCTGGGATGAAAGTTACAGCTTCAGTGAAATCCGTTTGCAAATCGGAGTGATAGATTAGAATCGAGAGCCAACGGTAAGTTTTCTATGTTAAACCATTACACCATTGAAAAACTGGTTACGTTTGCAATCGAAAGAAAAATGACTATAGTTGAAGAGGTATAATGGCCCCTAAACTATGTTCTGGGATGAAAGTTACAGCTTCAGTGAAACTCCGTTTGCAAATCGGAGTGATAGATTAGAATCGAGAGCCAACGGTAAGTTTTCTATGTTAAACCATTACACCATTGAAAAACTGGTTACGTTTGCAATCGAAAGAAAAATGACTATAGTTGAAGAGGTAATGGCCCCTAAACTATGTTCTGGGATGAAAGTTACAGCTTCAGTGAAATCCGTTTGCAAATCGGAGTGATAGATTAGAATCGAGAGCCAACGGTAAGTTTTCTATGTTAAACCATTACACCATTGAAAAACTGGTTACGTTTGCAATCGAAAGAAAAATGACTATAGTTGAAGAGGTAATGGCCCCTAAACTATGTTCTGGGATGAAAGTTACAGCTTCAGTGAAATCCGTTTGCAAATCGGAGTGATAGATTAGAATCGAGAGCCAACGGTAAGTTTTCTATGTTAAACCATTACACCATTGAAAAACTGGTTACGTTTGCAATCGAAAGAAAAATGACTATAGTTGAAGAGGTAATGGCCCCTAAACTATGTTCTGGGATGAAAGTTACAGCTTCAGTGAAATCCGTTTGCAAATCGGAGTGATAGATTAGAATCGAGAGCCAACGGTAAGTTTTCTATGTTAAACCATTACACCATTGAAAAACTGGTTACGTTTGCAATCGAAAGAAAAATGACTATAGTTGAAGAGGTAATGGCCCCTAAACTATGTTCTGGGATGAAAGTTACAGCTTCAGTGAAATCCGTTTGCAAATCGGAGTGATAGATTAGAATCGAGAGCCAACGGTAAGTTTTCTATGTTAAACCATTACACCATTGAAAAACTGGTTACGTTTGCAATCGAAAGAAAAATGACTATAGTTGAAGAGGTAATGGCCCCTAAACTATGTTCTGGGATGAAAGTTACAGCTTCAGTGAAATCCGTTTGCAAATCGGAGTGATAGATTAGAATCGAGAGCCAACGGTAAGTTTTCTATGTTAAACCATTACACCATTGAAAAACTGGTTACGTTTGCAATCGAAAGAAAAATGACTATAGTTGAAGAGGTAATGGCCCCTAAACTATGTTCTGGGATGAAAGTTACAGCTTCAGTGAAATCCGTTTGCAAATCGGAGTGATAGATTAGAATCGAGAGCCAACGGTAAGTTTTCTATGTTAAACCATTACACCATTGAAAAACTGGTTACGTTTGCAATCGAAAGAAAAATGACTATAGTTGAAGAGGTAATGGCCCCTAAACTATGTTCTGGGATGAAAGTTACAGCTTCAGTGAAATCCGTTTGCAAATCGGAGTGATAGATTAGAATCGAGAGCCAACGGTAAGTTTTCTATGTTAAACCATTACACCATTGAAAAACTGGTTACGTTTGCAATCGAAAGAAAAATGACTATAGTTGAAGAGGTAATGGCCCCTAAACTATGTTCTGGGATGAAAGTTACAGCTTCAGTGAAATCCGTTTGCAAATCGGAGTGATAGATTAGAATCGAGAGCCAACGGTAAGTTTTCTATGTTAAACCATTACACCATTGAAAAACTGGTTACGTTTGCAATCGAAAGAAAAATGACTATAGTTGAAGAGGTAATGGCCCCTAAACTATGTTCTGGGATGAAAGTTACAGCTTCAGTGAAATCCGTTTGCAAATCGGAGTGATAGATTAGAATCGAGAGCCAACGGTAAGTTTTCTATGTTAAACCATTACACCATTGAAAAACTGGTTACGTTTGCAATCGAAAGAAAAATGACTATAGTTGAAGAGGTAATGGCCCCTAAACTATGTTCTGGGATGAAAGTTACAGCTTCAGTGAAATCCGTTTGCAAATCGGAGTGATAGATTAGAATCGAGAGCCAACGGTAAGTTTTCTATGTTAAACCATTACACCATTGAAAAACTGGTTACGTTTGCAATCGAAAGAAAAATGACTATAGTTGAAGAGGTAATGGCCCCTAAACTATGTTCTGGGATGAAAGTTACAGCTTCAGTGAAATCCGTTTGCAAATCGGAGTGATAGATTAGAATCGAGAGCCAACGGTAAGTTTTCTATGTTAAACCATTACACCATTGAAAAACTGGTTACGTTTGCAATCGAAAGAAAAATGACTATAGTTGAAGAGGTAATGGCCCCTAAACTATGTTCTGGGATGAAAGTTACAGCTTCAGTGAAATCCGTTTGCAAATCGGAGTGATAGATTAGAATCGAGAGCCAACGGTAAGTTTTCTATGTTAAACCATTACACCATTGAAAAACTGGTTACGTTTGCAATCGAAAGAAAAATGACTATAGTTGAAGAGGTAATGGCCCCTAAACTATGTTCTGGGATGAAAGTTACAGCTTCAGTGAAATCCGTTTGCAAATCGGAGTGATAGATTAGAATCGAGAGCCAACGGTAAGTTTTCTATGTTAAACCATTACACCATTGAAAAACTGGTTACGTTTGCAATCGAAAGAAAAATGACTATAGTTGAAGAGGTAATAGCCCCTAAACTATGTTCTGGGATGAAAGTTACAGCTTCAGTGAAATCCGTTTGCAAATCGGAGTGATAGATTAGAATCGAGAGCCAACGGTAAGTTTTCTATGTTAAACCATTACACCATTGAAAAACTGGTTACGTTTGCAATCGAAAGAAAAATGACTATAGTTGAAGAGGTAATGGCCCCTAAACTATGTTCTGGGATGAAAGTTACACCTTCAGTGAAATCCGTTTGCAAATCGGAGTGATAGATTAGAATCGAGAGCCAACGGTAAGTTTTCTATGTTAAACCATTACACCATTGAAAAACTGGTTACGTTTGCAATCGAAAGAAAAATGACTATAGTTGAAGAGGTAATGGCCCCTAAACTATGTTCTGGGATGAAAGTTACAGCTTCAGTGAAATCCGTTTGCAAATCGGAGTGATAGATTAGAATCGAGAGCCAACGGTAAGTTTTCTATGTTGAACCATTACACCATTGAACAACTGGTTACGTTTGCAATCGAAAGAAAAATGACTATAGTTGAAGAGGTAATGGCCCCTAAACTATGTTCTGGGATGAAAGTTACAGCTTCAGTGAAATCCGTTTGCAAATCGGAGTGATAGATTAGAATCGAGAGCCAACGGTAAGTTTTCTATGTTAAACCATTACACCATTGAAAAACTGGTTACGTTTGCAATCGAAAGAAAAATGACTATAGTTGAAGAGGTAATGGCCCCTAAACTATGTTCTGGGATGAAAGTTACAGCTTCAGTGAAATCCGTTTGCAAATCGGAGTGATAGATTAGAATCGAGAGCCAACGGTAAGTTTTCTATGTTAAACCATTACACCATTGAAAAACTGGTTACGTTTGCAATCGAAAGAAAAATGACTATAGTTGAAGAGGTAATGGCCCCTAAACTATGTTCTGGGATGAAAGTTACAGCTTCAGTGAAATCCGTTTGCAAATCGGAGTGATAGATTAGAATCGAGAGCCAACGGTAAGTTTTCTATGTTAAACCATTACACCATTGAAAAACTGGTTACGTTTGCAATCGAAAGAAAAATGACTATAGTTGAAGAGGTAATGGCCCCTAAACTATGTTCTGGGATGAAAGTTACAGCTTCAGTGAAATCCGTTTGCAAATCGGAGTGATAGATTAGAATCGAGAGCCAACGGTAAGTTTTCTATGTTAAACCATTACACCATTGAAAAACTGGTTACGTTTGCAATCGAAAGAAAAATGACTATAGTTGAAGAGGTAATGGCCCCTAAACTATGTTCTGGGATGAAAGTTACAGCTTCAGTGAAATCCGTTTGCAAATCGGAGTGATAGATTAGAATCGAGAGCCAACGGTAAGTTTTCTATGTTAAACCATTACACCATTGAACAACTGGTTACGTTTGCAATCGAAAGAAAAATGACTATAGTTGAAGAGGTAATGGCCCCTAAACTATGTTCTGGGATGAAAGTTACAGCTTCAGTGAAATCCGTTTGCAAATCGGAGTGATAGATTAGAATCGAGAGCCAACGGTAAGTTTTCTATGTTAAACCATTACACCATTGAAAAACTGGTTACGTTTGCAATCGAAAGAAAAATGACTATAGTTGAAGAGGTAATGGCCCCTAAACTATGTTCTGGGATGAAAGTTACACCTTCAGTGAAATCCGTTTGCAAATCGGAGTGATAGATTAGAATCGAGAGCCAACGGTAAGTTTTCTATGTTAAACCATTACACCATTGAAAAACTGGTTACGTTTGCAATCGAAAGAAAAATGACTATAGTTGAAGAGGTAATGGCCCCTAAACTATGTTCTGGGATGAAAGTTACAGCTTCAGTGAAATCCGTTTGCAAATCGGAGTGATAGATTAGAATCGAGAGCCAACGGTAAGTTTTCTATGTTAAACCATTACACCATTGAAAAACTGGTTACGTTTGCAATCGAAAGAAAAATGACTATAGTTGAAGAGGTAATGGCCCCTAAACTATGTTCTGGGATGAAAGTTACAGCTTCAGTGAAATCCGTTTGCAAATCGGAGTGATAGATTAGAATCGAGAGCCAACGGTAAGTTTTCTATGTTAAACCATTACACCATTGAAAAACTGGTTACGTTTGCAATCGAAAGAAAAATGACTATAGTTGAAGAGGTAATGGCCCCTAAACTATGTTCTGGGATGAAAGTTACAGCTTCAGTGAAATCCGTTTGCAAATCGGAGTGATAGATTAGAATCGAGAGCCAACGGTAAGTTTTCTATGTTAAACCATTACACCATTGAAAAACTGGTTACGTTTGCAATCGAAAGAAAAATGACTATAGTTGAAGAGGTAATGGCCCCTAAACTATGTTCTGGGATGAAAGTTACAGCTTCAGTGAAATCCGTTTGCAAATCGGAGTGATAGATTAGAATCGAGAGCCAACGGTAAGTTTTCTAAGTTAAACCATTACACCATTGAAAAACTGGTTACGTTTGCAATCGAAAGAAAAATGACTATAGTTGAAGAGGTAATGGCCCCTAAAATATGTTCTGGGATGAAAGTTACAGCTTCAGTGAAATCCGTTTGCAAATCGGAGTGATACATTAGAATCGAGAGCCAACGGTAAGTTTTCTATGTTAAACCATTACACCATTGAAAAACTGGTTACGTTTGCAATCGAAAGAAAAATGACTATAGTTGAAGAGGTAATGGCCCCTAAACTATGTTCTGGGATGAAAGTTACAGCTTCAGTGAAATCCGTTTGCAAATCGGAGTGATAGATTAGAATCGAGAGCCAACGGTAAGTTTTCTATGTTAAACCATTACACCATTGAAAAACTGGTTACGTTTGCAATCGAAAGAAAAATGACTATAGTTGAAGAGGTAATGGCCCCTAAACTATGTTCTGGGATGAAAGTTACAGCTTCAGTGAAATCCGTTTGCAAATCGGAGTTATAGATTAGAATCGAGAGCCAACGGTAAGTTTTCTATGTTAAACCATTACACCATTGAAAAACTGGTTACGTTTGCAATCGAAAGAAAAATGACTATAGTTGAAGAGGTAATGGCCCCTAAACTATGTTCTGGGATGAAAGTTACAGCTTCAGTGAAATCCGTTTGCAAATCGGAGTGATAGATTAGAATCGAGAGCCAACGGTAAGTTTTCTATGTTAAACCATTACACCATTGAACAACTGGTTACGTTTGCAATCGAAAGAAAAATGACTATAGTTGAAGAGGTAATGGCCCCTAAACTATGTTCTGGGATGAAAGTTACAGTTTCAGTGAAATCCGTTTGCAAATCGGAGTGATAGATTAGAATCGAGAGCCAACGGTAAGTTTTCTATGTTAAACCATTACACCATTGAAAAACTGGTTACGTTTGCAATCGAAAGAAAAATGACTATAGTTGAAGAGGTAATGGCCCCTAAACTATGTTCTGGGATGAAAGTTACACCTTCAGTGAAATCCGTTTGCAAATCGGAGTGATAGATTAGAATCGAGAGCCAACGGTAAGTTTTCTATGTTAAACCATTACACCATTGAAAAACTGGTTACGTTTGCAATCGAAAGAAAAATGACTATAGTTGAAGAGGTAATGGCCCCTAAACTATGTTCTGGGATGAAAGTTACAGCTTCAGTGAAATCCGTTTGCAAATCGGAGTGATAGATTAGAATCGAGAGCCAACGGTAAGTTTTCTATGTTAAACCATTACACCATTGAAAAACTGGTTACGTTTGCAATCGAAAGAAAAATGACTATAGTTGAAGAGGTAATGGCCCCTAAACTATGTTCTGGGATGAAAGTTACAGCTTCAGTGAAATCCGTTTGAAAATCGGAGTGATAGATTAGAATCGAGAGCCAACGGTAAGTTTTCTATGTTAAACCATTACACCATTGAAAAACTGGTTACGTTTGCAATCGAAAGAAAAATGACTATAGTTGAAGAGGTAATAGCCCCTAAACTATGTTCTGGGATGAAAGTTACAGCTTCAGTGAAATCCGTTTGCAAATCGGAGTGATAGATTAGAATCGAGAGCCAACGGTAAGTTTTCTATGTTAAACCATTACACCATTGAAAAACTGGTTACGTTTGCAATCGAAAGAAAAATGACTATAGTTGAAGAGGTAATGGCCCCTAAACTATGTTCTGGGATGAAAGTTACACCTTCAGTGAAATCCGTTTGCAAATCGGAGTGATAGATTAGAATCGAGAGCCAACGGTAAGTTTTCTATGTTAAACCATTACACCATTGAAAAACTGGTTACGTTTGCAATCGAAAGAAAAATGACTATAGTTGAAGAGGTAATGGCCCCTAAACTATGTTCTGGGATGAAAGTTACAGCTTCAGTGAAATCCGTTTGCAAATCGGAGTGATAGATTAGAATCGAGAGCCAACGGTAAGTTTTCTATGTTGAACCATTACACCATTGAACAACTGGTTACGTTTGCAATCGAAAGAAAAATGACTATAGTTGAAGAGGTAATGGCCCCTAAACTATGTTCTGGGATGAAAGTTACAGCTTCAGTGAAATCCGTTTGCAAATCGGAGTGATAGATTAGAATCGAGAGCCAACGGTAAGTTTTCTATGTTAAACCATTACACCATTGAAAAACTGGTTACGTTTGCAATCGAAAGAAAAATGACTATAGTTGAAGAGGTAATGGCCCCTAAACTATGTTCTGGGATGAAAGTTACAGCTTCAGTGAAATCCGTTTGCAAATCGGAGTGATAGATTAGAATCGAGAGCCAACGGTAAGTTTTCTATGTTAAACCATTACACCATTGAAAAACTGGTTACGTTTGCAATCGAAAGAAAAATGACTATAGTTGAAGAGGTAATGGCCCCTAAACTATGTTCTGGGATGAAAGTTACAGCTTCAGTGAAATCCGTTTGCAAATCGGAGTGATAGATTAGAATCGAGAGCCAACGGTAAGTTTTCTATGTTAAACCATTACACCATTGAAAAACTGGTTACGTTTGCAATCGAAAGAAAAATGACTATAGTTGAAGAGGTAATGGCCCCTAAACTATGTTCTGGGATGAAAGTTACAGCTTCAGTGAAATCCGTTTGCAAATCGGAGTGATAGATTAGAATCGAGAGCCAACGGTAAGTTTTCTATGTTAAACCATTACACCATTGAAAAACTGGTTACGTTTGCAATCGAAAGAAAAATGACTATAGTTGAAGAGGTAATGGCCCCTAAACTATGTTCTGGGATGAAAGTTACAGCTTCAGTGAAATCCGTTTGCAAATCGGAGTGATAGATTAGAATCGAGAGCCAACGGTAAGTTTTCTATGTTAAACCATTACACCATTGAACAACTGGTTACGTTTGCAATCGAAAGAAAAATGACTATAGTTGAAGAGGTAATGGCCCCTAAACTATGTTCTGGGATGAAAGTTACAGCTTCAGTGAAATCCGTTTGCAAATCGGAGTGATAGATTAGAATCGAGAGCCAACGGTAAGTTTTCTATGTTAAACCATTACACCATTGAAAAACTGGTTACGTTTGCAATCGAAAGAAAAATGACTATAGTTGAAGAGGTAATGGCCCCTAAACTATGTTCTGGGATGAAAGTTACACCTTCAGTGAAATCCGTTTGCAAATCGGAGTGATAGATTAGAATCGAGAGCCAACGGTAAGTTTTCTATGTTAAACCATTACACCATTGAAAAACTGGTTACGTTTGCAATCGAAAGAAAAATGACTATAGTTGAAGAGGTAATGGCCCCTAAACTATGTTCTGGGATGAAAGTTACAGCTTCAGTGAAATCCGTTTGCAAATCGGAGTGATAGATTAGAATCGAGAGCCAACGGTAAGTTTTCTATGTTAAACCATTACACCATTGAAAAACTGGTTACGTTTGCAATCGAAAGAAAAATGACTATAGTTGAAGAGGTAATGGCCCCTAAACTATGTTCTGGGATGAAAGTTACAGCTTCAGTGAAATCCGTTTGAAAATCGGAGTGATAGATTAGAATCGAGAGCCAACGGTAAGTTTTCTATGTTAAACCATTACACCATTGAAAAACTGGTTACGTTTGCAATCGAAAGAAAAATGACTATAGTTGAAGAGGTAATGGCCCCTAAACTATGTTCTGGGATGAAAGTTACAGCTTCAGTGAAATCCGTTTGCAAATCGGAGTGATAGATTAGAATCGAGAGCCAACGGTAAGTTTTCTATGTTAAACCATTACACCATTGAAAAACTGGTTACGTTTGCAATCGAAAGAAAAATGACTATAGTTGAAGAGGTAATGGCCCCTAAACTATGTTCTGGGATGAAAGTTACAGCTTCAGTGAAATCCGTTTGCAAATCGGAGTGATAGATTAGAATCGAGAGCCAACGGTAAGTTTTCTAAGTTAAACCATTACACCATTGAAAAACTGGTTACGTTTGCAATCGAAAGAAAAATGACTATAGTTGAAGAGGTAATGGCCCCTAAACTATGTTCTGGGATGAAAGTTACAGCTTCAGTGAAATCCGTTTGCAAATCGGAGTGATACATTAGAATCGAGAGCCAACGGTAAGTTTTCTATGTTAAACCATTACACCATTGAAAAACTGGTTACGTTTGCAATCGAAAGAAAAATGACTATAGTTGAAGAGGTAATGGCCCCTAAACTATGTTCTGGGATGAAAGTTACAGCTTCAGTGAAATCCGTTTGCAAATCGGAGTGATAGATTAGAATCGAGAGCCAACGGTAAGTTTTCTATGTTAAACCATTACACCATTGAAAAACTGGTTACGTTTGCAATCGAAAGAAAAATGACTATAGTTGAAGAGGTAATGGCCCCTAAACTATGTTCTGGGATGAAAGTTACAGCTTCAGTGAAATCCGTTTGCAAATCGGAGTTATAGATTAGAATCGAGAGCCAACGGTAAGTTTTCTATGTTAAACCATTACACCATTGAAAAACTGGTTACGTTTGCAATCGAAAGAAAAATGACTATAGTTGAAGAGGTAATGGCCCCTAAACTATGTTCTGGGATGAAAGTTACAGCTTCAGTGAAATCCGTTTGCAAATCGGAGTGATAGATTAGAATCGAGAGCCAACGGTAAGTTTTCTATGTTAAACCATTACACCATTGAACAACTGGTTACGTTTGCAATCGAAAGAAAAATGACTATAGTTGAAGAGGTAATGGCCCCTAAACTATGTTCTGGGATGAAAGTTACAGCTTCAGTGAAATCCGTTTGCAAATCGGAGTGATAGATTAGAATCGAGAGCCAACGGTAAGTTTTCTATGTTAAACCATTACACCATTGAAAAACTGGTTACGTTTGCAATCGAAAGAAAAATGACTATAGTTGAAGAGGTAATGGCCCCTAAACTATGTTCTGGGATGAAAGTTACACCTTCAGTGAAATCCGTTTGCAAATCGGAGTGATAGATTAGAATCGAGAGCCAACGGTAAGTTTTCTATGTTAAACCATTACACCATTGAAAAACTGGTTACGTTTGCAATCGAAAGAAAAATGACTATAGTTGAAGAGGTAATGGCCCCTAAACTATGTTCTGGGATGAAAGTTACAGCTTCAGTGAAATCCGTTTGCAAATCGGAGTGATAGATTAGAATCGAGAGCCAACGGTAAGTTTTCTATGTTAAACCATTACACCATTGAAAAACTGGTTACGTTTGCAATCGAAAGAAAAATGACTATAGTTGAAGAGGTAATGGCCCCTAAACTATGTTCTGGGATGAAAGTTACAGCTTCAGTGAAATCCGTTTGAAAATCGGAGTGATAGATTAGAATCGAGAGCCAACGGTAAGTTTTCTATGTTAAACCATTACACCATTGAAAAACTGGTTACGTTTGCAATCGAAAGAAAAATGACTATAGTTGAAGAGGTAATGGCCCCTAAACTATGTTCTGGGATGAAAGTTACAGCTTCAGTGAAATCCGTTTGCAAATCGGAGTGATAGATTAGAATCGAGAGCCAACGGTAAGTTTTCTATGTTAAACCATTACACCATTGAAAAACTGGTTACGTTTGCAATCGAAAGAAAAATGACTATAGTTGAAGAGGTAATGGCCCCTAAACTATGTTCTGGGATGAAAGTTACAGCTTCAGTGAAATCCGTTTGCAAATCGGAGTGATAGATTAGAATCGAGAGCCAACGGTAAGTTTTCTAAGTTAAACCATTACACCATTGAAAAACTGGTTACGTTTGCAATCGAAAGAAAAATGACTATAGTTGAAGAGGTAATGGCCCCTAAACTATGTTCTGGGATGAAAGTTACAGCTTCAGTGAAATCCGTTTGCAAATCGGAGTGATACATTAGAATCGAGAGCCAACGGTAAGTTTTCTATGTTAAACCATTACACCATTGAAAAACTGGTTACGTTTGCAATCGAAAGAAAAATGACTATAGTTGAAGAGGTAATGGCCCCTAAACTATGTTCTGGGATGAAAGTTACAGCTTCAGTGAAATCCGTTTGCAAATCGGAGTGATAGATTAGAATCGAGAGCCAACGGTAAGTTTTCTATGTTAAACCATTACACCATTGAAAAACTGGTTACGTTTGCAATCGAAAGAAAAATGACTATAGTTGAAGAGGTAATGGCCCCTAAACTATGTTCTGGGATGAAAGTTACAGCTTCAGTGAAATCCGTTTGCAAATCGGAGTTATAGATTAGAATCGAGAGCCAACGGTAAGTTTTCTATGTTAAACCATTACACCATTGAAAAACTGGTTACGTTTGCAATCGAAAGAAAAATGACTATAGTTGAAGAGGTAATGGCCCCTAAACTATGTTCTGGGATGAAAGTTACAGCTTCAGTGAAATCCGTTTGCAAATCGGAGTGATAGATTAGAATCGAGAGCCAACGGTAAGTTTTCTATGTTAAACCATTACACCATTGAACAACTGGTTACGTTTGCAATCGAAAGAAAAATGACTATAGTTGAAGAGGTAATGGCCCCTAAACTATGTTCTGGGATGAAAGTTACAGCTTCAGTGAAATCCGTTTGCAAATCGGAGTGATAGATTAGAATCGAGAGCCAACGGTAAGTTTTCTATGTTAAACCATTACACCATTGAAAAACTGGTTACGTTTGCAATCGAAAGAAAAATGACTATAGTTGAAGAGGTAATGGCCCCTAAACTATGTTCTGGGATGAAAGTTACACCTTCAGTGAAATCCGTTTGCAAATCGGAGTGATAGATTAGAATCGAGAGCCAACGGTAAGTTTTCTATGTTAAACCATTACACCATTGAAAAACTGGTTACGTTTGCAATCGAAAGAAAAATGACTATAGTTGAAGAGGTAATGGCCCCTAAACTATGTTCTGGGATGAAAGTTACAGCTTCAGTGAAATCCGTTTGCAAATCGGAGTGATAGATTAGAATCGAGAGCCAACGGTAAGTTTTCTATGTTAAACCATTACACCATTGAAAAACTGGTTACGTTTGCAATCGAAAGAAAAATGACTATAGTTGAAGAGGTAATGGCCCCTAAACTATGTTCTGGGATGAAAGTTACAGCTTCAGTGAAATCCGTTTGCAAATCGGAGTGATAGATTAGAATCGAGAGCCAACGGTAAGTTTTCTATGTTAAACCATTACACCATTGAAAAACTGGTTACGTTTGCAATCGAAAGAAAAATGACGGGGCGCTAGTGAGGCGCTTACTGGAGAAGATGCACCTTCAGTGAGCTCCTGCTTCCCAGCTTGATTGCCTCAGCAATACTGCACCGATCGGGGCAAGACATATATCACCGGATACCTAAGGATCCCAGGAATGCTTGGATCCCCTCGACAATACCCCATCCGAAGCCGTTCTTCCAACAGACCTCTTCTTTCGCCGCTCAGCTTCAAGAGAAGATTCTCCAAGATGGCCGACAAGGCCCAGACAGAAGGAAAGGCTGTGAGCCCTGCTTCAGATGCCAGCTCCCATCCGGACAGCCCGCCTACCTCAGGCCCCTCTCAGAGGTCCGCACAGGCTCCCGCACCCATGGAGACCCCAAAATGAGCACCCCAAACCACTTCAAAGGCCTCGGTAAGTCAGACCGCGCGGGCGTCATTGCAGCCGAAAAATACGCATGCCGCATCAAAAAGTACGCCTGCCAATACAAAAAGTACGCATGCCTCCCATGCTAGTACGCATCCCGCCCAGAAAAGTACGCATCCTGCCCATAAAGGTACGCAAGGCGGACGTATTGAAAATACGCATCAAAAGCATGAAAGTACGCATCCCGAGCATGAATGTACGCTTACCGAGCAAGCTGAAAATACGCATCATGACCATGATCATACGCATATGGGCCATGAAAATACGCATTCTCGGCCTGGAACCCCGAGCCCAACTCGAGCAGTCGCATTGCCACCGGCAATGTCCTCTGATCAATTAATGGCAATGATGCGGACTGTTTTCAAGCAAGAACTCCGAGGAGCAGTTGATGAGTTGTCACAGCAGATTGCTGATGTGGGTCACCGGGTCGATTTACTAGAACACCAATCAGATGAGATGGTCAAAGTTATTAATGAAGACAGGCTCAAAATAGATGAACATGACGAAAGACTGGAGGACGCTGAAGCCAAATTGGAGGACTTAGAAAACAGAAGTAGAAGGTCAAACGTGCGTTTGCGAGGACTACCTGAATCATTCACTGACCTGGAGGCAGTCGCAGCCAATCTGTTTGGAGCTCTTTTACCACAGCTTGATTCCTCACTACTTCGAGTTGTGCGCATACACCGGTCCCTAGTCAAGATGCGTAATCCAGAGCTACCAAGAGACGTCATCGCGAAACTCTTTTCAGAGGATATTCGAGATAAGCTTCTTATCGCAGCTCGAGGCCTGTCATCTCTTCCGGATGTCCCAGCCTCGGTGCAAATCTTTGCAGACCTGGCCCCCACGACAATCCTTAAGAGACGTGAGATGAGACCTTATACCCTAGCCTTGCAACAAAAGGACATCCGCTATAGATGGGGTTTCCCCTTTATGATTTCTTTCAAGATCAACAATAGGGTCTTCACGTGCAAGAGGCCTGAGGAGGTCGAAAAAATTCTTACAGAGGCTGATATACCCTTTACTCTACCCTCTCCTCCGACTCAACAGCCTAAACCTAGACGTACGGGCCGGCCGGTCCAGTCCTGGACCACAGCACGAGGTTCTTCATCCTACCGCCCAAGAGCCCTCGACATGGAATCAGCCTGATGTCTTCTCAATCCTGACCTAAAAGGATCTATCCTTTTCACGCTACTCCAGGAAATTCAGAGGACTAACCCCTTTATGATGTGGGTTGTGTTACTCTGTCGATATCGTTGGTCGGCAGATTCTACCTACCCACCTGAGACTTTATTGTTTCCTTAGATAGAAAGCCCCTTTATGATGTTGGGCTTGACACCTCAATCTTCACCCTACCTCGGGCCACGGCATGCGGATTAGGATGAATAGACTTCCTAGACTTTATCCGAACACAACTGCTATTGGTAATTTTTACTGTTATGTTTATAAAGTTGGCTAACTAATTGCCTTAGTAATATACAATAGATTTATATGCCCCGAAGCCTGGTGCTTAGATAGTTTAATTCTATGATATGTTTTACGGCTGATCAAGCTGGGACCACAGTTGTTGTCCCCCAATCACAGGATAATGTCTGGATTATGGACCACTCTGATAGCGTGGGCCTTTCTCCGGTCATTGTCTTCGCACACTTGTGCTAACCCCCCTCCCCCATACTGTATCCACAGCCACATCCCTCCCCCAAAGAGTTGAGAACCGAGCTTTGCTTTGCTTTTGCAGCTGCTGTCTGCCTGCCCTAATACCATACACCCTCACTACGTTGATCTCCCGTGATACACGCGCTCGCTATACTACCACGTGGATATATCACTATCCATGACGAGCACCAAACCCCTCAATCTAATTTCCCACAACGTCAGAGGTCTTAACTCCCCCCAAAAGAGAAAGAAGGCAATTATGGAACTAGTGAGATCCTCTCCTGATGTGATTTGCATTCAGGAGACACATTTCACTGATAAGTCCCATCCAAAATTTTTCCACTCACAATACCAGAGAACATTTCTCTCTAATTATCACAAGAAACAAAGAGGTGTCCTAATTATGTTGGCTAATTCCTTCCCATTTGAATTATCGACACACTTGAAGGATGATGAGGGAACATATAACATTTTGATAGGCCAACACCAAGATAAAACTTTGTGCATTGTCAATATGTATGCCCCACCAGATAGATCCCTTCTCACGGCTACTAAGCTATCCGACCTGTTGTTGACCCTACAATTTGACTCCCTTATTTGGGCAGGTGATTTCAACATGGCCCCCAATAACTCTTTGGATAGAACACACCCCGCCAGACCCTCAGATGCCAAGAAAATCTCACACTTCTTTAATAACCTTTTGAAATTGCATTCCCTTACGGACATGTGGAGGGAATACAATGGGGATAAGAAGGGATTTACTCACATGTCGGCACCGCACAATTCCTACGCAAGGATTGACCTGATTTTGGTCTCTTCGCACCTGGTCCCCTCGTTGATATACTCTAGGATACTTCTTTGCCCCTGGTCGGATCATGACCCAGTACTCGTTTCATTCCACTCCCTGACCCCCAAAACACAGAGATCACCTTGGCGATTGAATGAATCACTCCTGTATAACTCCGAGATTCATGAGAAAGTGGAATCTTCTTTGGATGACTACTTCCTTTATAACGCATCCGAAGAGATGTCCCCAGCCACAGTATGGTTAGCCCACAAAGCAGTGATTAGAGGTCGTCTCATTCAGCTTGCTTCTAAATTTAAGAGGGAAAGGAATGAGATTACATCTAACCTTGAATATAAAATACAGAAGCTCCACCTAGCCAATCAAACTAATCCAACCAGATACCTCTTTAAACAAATACAGGATCTCCAACTCCAGTTGGACATCATACTGAACTCTGAGGTGGAAAAGGCTCTACGATGGTCAGCTGCAATGGCATATGACCAGATCAACAAGCCCAAACGATGGCTGGCGTCTAAGCTAAGGGCCCAACAATCTATTAACCGGGTGGTGAAAATCAGGGATAAAAATGGGAGGATTACCTCTAGTCCAGACAAAATATACGAAACCTTTTCCGACTATTATAAAAATTTGTATTCAGATAGTACCCCAGACTCTTGCCCTCGCCAGAGACAGAACTATTTAGCAGACACCATTAGGAAAACTGTCACCGAAAACACTCTAGCTATGCTTAATGCCGATATCTCCCAGGAGGAATTACATAATGCAATAAAAAAATCGAAACGTGCAAAAGCACCCGGACCGGATGGTCTGACGGCCCTCTACTATAAGAAGTATGAGACAACACTCTCACCTCACCTAATTAAATTCTACAACCATATTCTGAAAGGTAATGTCCCCCCCTCTGAATTTCTATCTTCGGCCATTGTTGTAATCCCCAAACCCCAAAGAGACCCACTTCTCCCCAAGAACTACCGCCCTATCTCTCTGCTGGGAGTGGATTATAAGCTTTTTACCTCCATCCTAGCAGAAAGAATGAACAGAATTTTGCCAGCCCTTGTCAACAAGGACCAAGTTGGCTTCATACCCACAAGACAAGCCCCGGACAACATAAGGAAGATTGCCAACTTGCAGTATTTCTGCAAGCGGACGGCCACATGTGTGGCCACTCTATCCTTAGATATGGAGAAGGCCTTTGACCTCATTAAGTGGCCATACATGCTGGCCGTCCTACGGCAATATGGAATCAAGGGAAACTATTTAAATGCAGTTACCGCATTGTACTCACTCCCCTCAGCTGCATTGAAAATGCCTGCTTCTTTGAGGACTACTTTCGCAATCCAAAGGGGCACTAGACAGGGATGTCCCCTCTCACCGGCAATTTTCGCATTAGTAATGGAACCCCTGGCAGAGAGAATAAGAAGGACACCTGAAATCTCGGGGGTCACTATTAAATCCAAGGAACATAAACTATCGCTATTTGCGGACGATATTCTCCTGACCCTAACCACACCACATATATCTATCCCAAAACTCCTGGAGGAGATAGAGCACTTTTCGTTGTTTTCTGGATTCAAGCTGAACCTAGACAAATCTGAAGTAATGATTTCCCACATGTCCCAATCCCTGGCCACGACACTAGCAAAATCTTTGGGCCTCACCTACCAACCCAAGTACTGGCCCCTAAACTATGTTCTGGGATGAAAGTTACAGCTTCAGTGAAATCCGTTTGCAAATCGGAGTGATAGATTAGAATCGAGAGCCAACGGTAAGTTTTCTATGTTAAACCATTACACCATTGAAAAACTGGTTACGTTTGCAATCGAAAGAAAAATGACTATAGTTGAAGAGGTAATGGCCCCTAAACTATGTTCTGGGATGAAAGTTACAGCTTCAGTGAAATCCGTTTGCAAATCGGAGTGATAGATTAGAATCGAGAGCCAACGGTAAGTTTTCTATGTTAAACCATTACACCATTGAAAAACTGGTTACGTTTGCAATCGAAAGAAAAATGACTATAGTTGAAGAGGTAATGGCCCCTAAACTATGTTCTGGGATGAAAGTTACAGCTTCAGTGAAATCCGTTTGAAAATCGGAGTGATAGATTAGAATCGAGAGCCAACGGTAAGTTTTCTATGTTAAACCATTACACCATTGAAAAACTGGTTACGTTTGCAATCGAAAGAAAAATGACTATAGTTGAAGAGGTAATGGCCCCTAAACTATGTTCTGGGATGAAAGTTACAGCTTCAGTGAAATCCGTTTGCAAATCGGAGTGATAGATTAGAATCGAGAGCCAACGGTAAGTTTTCTATGTTGAACCATTACACCATTGAACAACTGGTTACGTTTGCAATCGAAAGAAAAATGACTATAGTTGAAGAGGTAATGGCCCCTAAACTATGTTCTGGGATGAAAGTTACAGCTTCAGTGAAATCCGTTTGCAAATCGGAGTGATAGATTAGAATCGAGAGCCAACGGTAAGTTTTCTATGTTAAACCATTACACCATTGAAAAACTGGTTACGTTTGCAATCGAAAGAAAAATGACTATAGTTGAAGAGGTAATGGCCCCTAAACTATGTTCTGGGATGAAAGTTACACCTTCAGTGAAATCCGTTTGCAAATCGGAGTGATAGATTAGAATCGAGAGCCAACGGTAAGTTTTCTATGTTAAACCATTACACCATTGAAAAACTGGTTACGTTTGCAATCGAAAGAAAAATGACTATAGTTGAAGAGGTAATGGCCCCTAAACTATGTTCTGGGATGAAAGTTACAGCTTCAGTGAAATCCGTTTGCAAATCGGAGTGATAGATTAGAATCGAGAGCCAACGGTAAGTTTTCTATGTTAAACCATTACACCATTGAAAAACTGGTTACGTTTGCAATCGAAAGAAAAATGACTATAGTTGAAGAGGTAATGGCCCCTAAACTATGTTCTGGGATGAAAGTTACAGCTTCAGTGAAATCCGTTTGCAAATCGGAGTGATAGATTAGAATCGAGAGCCAACGGTAAGTTTTCTATGTTAAACCATTACACCATTGAAAAACTGGTTACGTTTGCAATCGAAAGAAAAATGACTATAGTTGAAGAGGTAATGGCCCCTAAACTATGTTCTGGGATGAAAGTTACAGCTTCAGTGAAATCCGTTTGCAAATCGGAGTGATAGATTAGAATCGAGAGCCAACGGTAAGTTTTCTATGTTAAACCATTACACCATTGAAAAACTGGTTACGTTTGCAATCGAAAGAAAAATGACTATAGTTGAAGAGGTAATGGCCCCTAAACTATGTTCTGGGATGAAAGTTACACCTTCAGTGAAATCCGTTTGCAAATCGGAGTGATAGATTAGAATCGAGAGCCAACGGTAAGTTTTCTATGTTAAACCATTACACCATTGAAAAACTGGT